>NW_011965550.1:0-2559 GCF_000949405.1 Vollenhovia emeryi
AGAGAGAGAGAGAGAGAGAGAGAGAGAGAGAGAGAGACCGAGCTAAAGCGCACCGCCCTAAGCAGTAGTGACTTTAAGTACGACCCACGTTCCTTCTAATAATTGGCCATTTCCCTGCCGGCCGTGTCGCCTGCCGAGCTCAAGTTTCTCCTCCGTCTCGACCGACTGGCGAAATAATTCTTAACGCGAATCGCGAATCGCCTTGAATTTAGGTTATTTTCTAATTGCATGCTTTTCAGCGCCAACGTCCGCTCACGCTCGCGGACTCGCGAGCGGCGGGTATTATTTTCGCGACTCCTGCCTCCGCGTCTATCTGTCTCCAGGAATTTTTGTCTCGACCCCAAAAGCCTCGTCTACAACGTGCTCGTTGCGTCCAGAAACATTCTATTTTACGCCAGCAAATGAAAACGCTTAAAGAATTTGCCGATAAAGTACGATTGTACAGTGTACGATTTGTCAACTTGCGCAAATTTTTTTAATGTAGAGGGAAAGTCCCCTATTACGAGGTAGGATCCTAATATGGGATAGCGGGGTTTCCGTTAGATTAATAGGCATCATCAGTCGATTCCACCGTGAGTTTAGTCCTCTTGGAGCGAAATCTGTTCAGTGGAGAATTCATTGTTAAATTGTTGAATTGTGTAATCGTCGCGGAAAAAGATTTGTGATTGAATTTGGGCGTTGAAAAGCTGCTGTCTCATATTAGAAACCTATCTCATAATAGAGGACTTTCCTCCATTCATCGGCTGCAAAATAAAATGTCTCTAGACGTAAGGAGCATTGTAGATCAGCCTTTAGAAGTTCGGAGTTAAAAGAACTAAATTCAATAATAAGCTTAATCGTGCGCGCGCGAGAAATTGGTGGCGAAAGTGTTGAAGAAATTTCTGAAAAATTGCGGACTCTGGGGATACCAATGATCGACCAAAGAGACTCGGGATTAAATTTAATGTAGAAAGGAAATGACGTCGAAAATTTCAATTCTTCTGCTTTCTTTTCGAGCTCCGTTATCGCGCCTTTCATTTTACTCAATTATACCGTAATGCTCTGTTCTGGTTTTCGTTGAAAAAAGCTGTACAATGTTTTAAGTAATATACTGAGACTGTGTGCGTATACGTTGGATCGTAATATTCAAGTACGTGCCGTTATGCCTTTTGATAAGTTGTCTCTTAACTTGGATTGGACCTAGGAATTTGTTATTGACCCACTTTTTAATCTGCTTTATATTGATCGCGGACTCGATACGCTGATCATCAAAATGAAGCTAACATTATTATGCCTCAGTGGTCGAATTGAGGAAGTCCAGGTTCGAACCCTGGCGATATGTTTTCGCAATAAATTGTCTCTAATTTAAATTGCCAGTTGTGTCGGTTATAAATTCTCCTACACTGTTAACATTATCATTAGTCATTGGGTGCTTTCCAGCAAGAGACACAGGTAGACGCAGTGTAACACACGGTATCCCTGTTTAATACCTCTGTGAAGTTGGCACCTCATGTCTCAAAAAATCTTTTTTTTCAGTTCTGAATGCACCCCGAAGAGTTCTAGAGTTCCTTATCAATTTTAAAAATAGTTCTGACGAATTAACCTAAAACAGTTGAATTTGAAACTTGGGGATGCTAGCTTCACAAAATGAAATCTCGAAATCAGCGATAACGCTAAAAGTATTGGAAATATTTAATTCTGCTATTAGGATTTCCTTTAGAACTCTTGAGGGGCTACCCAGAACTCTCAATAGAACTGCCAAAATTGTAAAAATAATTTTTTTCTAACCTTGGGGGGGTGCTAATTTTCCTCTTTTCGTCCTTCGGTTCAAAAAAATTTCTAAGTCCCGAAGGAGGAAAATTTGTTAACAGTTCCAGCAGTTCTGTTGCGAGTTCTGGGTAGCCCCTCAAGAGTTCTATCGAAAACTATTAAGGCTCGAAGCGCTACGACCGACGAATAAAAAGTTCTTGCGATTTTTCATACTTGGATCCGAAAAATTTCTAAGTCCCAAAGGAGGAAAATTTGTTAATAGTTCCAGCAGTTCTATTGGGAGGTCTGGGTAGCCGCTCAAGAGTTCTAAAGGAAATCCTAATGGCAAAATTAAATATTTCCAATACTTTTAGTGTTATCGCTGATTTCGAGATTTCATTTTGTAAAGATAGCATCCCCAAGTTTCAAATTTAATTTTTTTAGGTTAATTCGCCAGAACTATTTTTAAAATTGATAAGGAACTCTAGAACTCTTCGGGGTGCATTCAGAACTGAAAAAAAAGATTTTTGGGACATGAGGTGCCAACTTCACAGAGGTCTGTTTAATGGCAAACCGCAAAGATAAAACGATTCACGTGTTACACACTGTGTTACACACGCGTCACCTGTGTACGTTACTGGAAAGCACACCAAGTCTTTAACTCACATACTAATTAATTTTCAAATATAAAGTAACAATGGGGGGGGGATTAAGTATCTTATGAGTAGGTTTGAATCTGTAGTTTCGGACTATCTACAATTACGATCTCGTAAAACAAAAGCTGTACTTTCGAGTGGACTCGAACCTGAGCGAAATGGGTTCGAACCAGGG
>NW_011965550.1:3422-7075 GCF_000949405.1 Vollenhovia emeryi
GTTCGAACTCTCTATGAATATCTCGAAACACGAGTGTTATCTCCAAGGGAACTTAAACCTGGACCAAATATATTCGAATCTTTCATGAATGCTTTCCCAATTTTATGTCCCTTCGCGCGAAAACATTTGCACAAAGCGACAGTTATTCTAACATATTATTTTTTGATAATTACAAATATTAGATTAGCAATTGTTAAAGTTAAATATAATTTAGATAAAAAATAGAGAATAGAAGTTGCTTACAAATCTTTCCGCACGTCCTAATAACTTCATTTTATCAGAGTTCGCGTGCTACTTGCAAAAAAATGTAATTCTTCACAATAGAAAGTATTGTAGGAACATTTCTGCACACTGAGACAATGCTTTGATTGTATCGACAAGACATGATAGAATGTATTTTGATTAAACTGAACAGAATTTCTAGTTATCACGATAGGGCTCGGTATTTCATAACCAGTAGTTTGATAGACTTCACTACACATCTATTTAGTAAATCCTAAAGGAATTCTGATTCGTCCATTTTCTAACAGACGACTGGTTGAATCTACCAAATTTCTAATTAATGCAACCAGATTTTATTTTCAGTGCACTGAGAAAAATGTCCGATTAAATATAATCGGATAAACCAATTACATAATAACAAACGGATATATCCGATTAAATTGTATATCCGATGAGAAATGTGATCGGTTTTTCAATCAAAGTTCATCGGTAACTGCATTTCATCCGATAAATTTCATCGGATGTATCCATAATTTAATCGGAAAACGTAATCGGAAAAATTAACCATCGGAAACACTATTTAATTGGTTTATCCGATGAAAATTTTTCTCAGTGTGCAGGTTACTCTAAAATTCGAAGCTAACTAGCCGGGATCGATTTACTTCGCAGGTACAACGAATGAAATGTCAGTTCTTATAAACATTCCTCGAATCACAGAAAACGAAACTTGATTATTAGATTTCATTTTTAAGCACGCGTTGAGTTTAATTTTGTTCCTAATCGCGACCTGGTCGTGGCAACATTGTTTCACCGAAACTAAAACGCGGAATGTCGACGTTCTGCTGTATTATATCACGCGTGTTGTATCGTGTATCATCGGACAACGATCCTCGAGGTCCTTAAAGACAGTATGTATGCGCGCGAGAAATCTTGGGTGTGCCTGGAGTCACGTGTCTTTTGAAAGCTGCAGCCACCGACGGATGAAGGAAGAGAGCGACGGGACGGGGGGGTAGCGGAAATTTTCCGGATAGAGAAGGGTCCCGAATGGTAGCGAGACCGGTCCGGCACCAGCTGCGACTCGTCCAAACACGGAAATTTATAAGTTCCGAGAGATATGGCGACGAGGAAGCAAGAACGTTCTCATTTACCACCGGCCGCTGGCGGACTCCCCCGTCCGAGCCGCTCTGAACCCTCGAGCGGGACGCGGGGGCTGCGAAACTCGAGAGTGACCGCGGCAAAATTTACGCACGCGACGGCGCAAAGTTTTGTCATCGCGGTTTTCAAAGTGCGCGGCGGAGAGGCGCGCGCGTGCGCGCGCGTGGCCGGTTTCTGACCAGGTGGCCGACGGGATCGGCGCTTAACGATACCATCGGCAGAAATCGTCGGATCGGAAGCGATCCGTAATTGCCGTTTGGTTATTATCGCTTTTCACGCTACGTTAAATTCGTATCTCGATCGATCATCGTAACGCGCGCGAGCCGGAAGAAAACTGTTTGTCGATCGCGCGCCGATTTCCGCGTGATTTTCAACAGAGTCAGGGTCTGGCTGGAAGAATCCAGGGGGTGGAGAAAACCGTGGTAAATTCCCGTTTTTACCGTCCCGGACTTTATCCAATGGAATAATTGGCAAAAATTACAAAAATGACTAATACCTAATTAAAATATGTTCGCTTTAAATACTAAATCATATTGATCACTATTTTTAAAAGAAAGGAATAAGTTTTTTTAATAAAAAAAATTTTTTAATTGAAATTAATACATATTTATAAAACAAGAACTTCGGAGATACTAAATTTTAGATTAATGTTTTACTTTATGCGGGGAGCAATACTTTTTTGCAGTATACTTTCTAGAAGTTTTCTACTTATCGTTTTTAATAGAGAAGACGAGTTCTTGCCGGTTTTTACCACCGGCATTGACTTTATCCATGAAAAATGTGGAATTTTGCCGACCCTGCAACAGAAGCACGTTCGCGCAGAAGGAATCCCGCGGAGAGCAGAATGCAAGAGAGATCACGTACGGAGGGGACGTTTTTCTTAAAATTTACTCGAGGGACCACACGGCATTTCCAAGAATTTTACCAATAAAATGTGTAGCAAAATTTCAGAAAACTCTCATAAAATTCTTTGGAATACCATGTTGTTTTTACGGTTACATAATTTTCAGGTAAACTGTACGAAAAAAATTTTCTCCGTGCACTATTGCTCCCGAGGATTCAACTCTTTCCCTCTCTCTCTTCTCTCTTCTCGACGGGGGATAGTAATCGAAACTCGGTATCGAGAGGAGCGGAAGGGTCGTGCCGATCGACGATATAGATAAAAAAGCAACGCGCTCTCGATAATATAATGCCGGACTAGAGCAGGACGTATCTTTTCCACTCGATAGAGCTCGGGGGCCACTCATAGGCGGGGCCATGTGTCTAAAGAAGACGGGATCGCACATGTCCACCTCGTCCACCTCGGGTATTCATGTCGGTATTCATGGCGAGCAGCTGCCGAATGCACTTCAACGCCATTACCTGCTTTTTCGCAACGCTCGCATCGCGGAGGCGATTACATGTCCCGACCACGCGGGCCCTGGCACGCGCCCGCTTCACCCTTTTTCTTCTTTCTTTCTTTTCTTCTTCTTCTTTTTTTTTACGTATAGTAATGTCATTTCGCAATCGTGTCGCGCGATCAATTAGCTCGCCGCGAGATGCCGCTTGCGATTTTCCGGTCGAAATTGTAAAACGGCCGCGACGCGCGAATTGCGACACGGTCGAGCGACTTCCTTTCGCGAGTCACTGTAAATGTGTGTTATTTTTATACACGCACACACACATATATATATATATATATATGGGTAATTTGACGAAGCACTTTTTACACACTTCCTCTTTTAAAACACGACATGTGACTTGATATACGTCATTTACACATAATAATCTTTTTAAGCGGCAAGAAACGTGTAAAATGACGCGTATCAAGTCATGTGTTGCGTCATTTTAAACAGGGAGAAGCGTGTATAAAGTGCTTCATCAAATTACACATATAGAGGAAAGTTCTTCTATTATGAGATAGCAGGCTTTCAACATCAAAATTTAATCGCAAATCTTTCTACGCAACGATTACACGATTTAACAATGAACTTTCCGCTAAGCTGATTTCATTCCAAGAGGCATAAATTAACGATGAAACTAATAAACGATGTCTATTAACTTGCAGGTAAAAACCATGGTCTCTCGTATTAGAAGCTTATCTCACTATTTCCTCTATGTGTACAAAAATAGTTGTCTCCTTAGAGAGAGAACAAAGGATGAATTGAACTAACATTAGGTTCAAAGTTTAAACGACGTTTGAGACGACGTAGAGAAAACCGGGATCTTAGATCTGCAGCGAGTACACGCGCGTCGCTCGCAGTCCGCGTGTGAGAATGCGATTGCGATCGGGGGGG
>NW_011965551.1:0-7076 GCF_000949405.1 Vollenhovia emeryi
TGTAGTACTTACGACGATCTTCAATATAAGAATTAATCGACTATGAATACCAGCCATATAGGCACGGTCTTACATACAGGTCCGGAAGCTCAGGCCAAATTTTGGTGGTGAAGATAGGTCGAATTTTTAAGCCAATGAACGTTTGTCTCTTGGCCACGAGAGTCGCTGCGTAGGGTAGTAGACAGACACAGATATAGAAATCACGGTTTCTATATCTATGTCTCTGTCTACTACCTTACCGCAGCAACTCTCGTGGCCAAGGACAAACGATTATTGGCTTAAAAATTCGACCTACCCCCACCATATGACTTTCCGGACCTGTAAGACCGTGGCCATAGGCATCGCGCGGGCGTTGAATGGATGCCCAACGGGCATGGGATGAATGTCCAATAGATGTCGAATGGATATCCATTGGGCGTCAAATGAGCGGCATTTGAGTGTTGACGAAATCTGAAGAGATCCGAAATATGCCCAAAGACCATCCATTTCGTGTCCCTGTGTCCCCAAAATGGGCGCCCAATGGGCGTCAAATGGGCGGTCATTGGTGCATCCATTGCGCGCCCTTGGAGCGTCCATGGGACAGATTCGGGACAGGAAATAGGCGCCCAACCGGAGAGCTCGGGACGTCCTTTGGACGCCCAATGGACGTGTGGGTTATTATGCTGCTCAATAGGATTCAGCATCGATTAGAGCATGTTACTAAGTGGTATGTACATATATAAAACTATAAACATCTTCCCAGATAGCACAGGATGTCCTGTGGACGTCCAGTTTAAGTCCAATTTACGTCCGAACGTCCGTGGACGTGAAATGGACATTTAACGGATGTCTGTTGTCGTACCTTGAACGGATATCCTTTACGGGACATCTTATGGACATCCAATTTTTGTCCACGTTTGGGCTTTAGTTTTATCATCTTTAGATATATTTATTTTAGCATATTTAGATACATTTGCAAATTTTTATTAAGTAAAACGTTTATTAAAAAAACTTTTATTAAACATTTAAAAAACATTCATTTTATGTTTAAAATCCATATGTTGAATAAACGGTTAAAAAATTTGAAGATTAAACGAACTTACCAAGTGAAGTTCGATCTTAATTATGCTGGGGCCTCGTCCGGATGGAATAATAATTGTAGTCGTGCCTCTGGTCGCGAACTCACAACAGAGTTTAAATATTTCCCGTGACAAAAGGAAAATCCCCCGCGCCTGGCGCCATGCGTGGCGGCGCGGGATAACCTCATTGTTCAAAGTGGAAAAAACAGATCGCTGTAAAATATTCTGGGAGGGAGAAAATGGGTGGGAAGGTCCATCCGGACGAGGCCCCAGCATAATTAAGATCGAACTTCACTTGGTAAGTTCGTTTAATCTTCAAATTATGCAAAGGGCCTCGTCCGGATGGAATAATAATTGTAGATGTTTAAAGGGCGATCTGTATGAAGTTAAAAATACTGGTCTTATGAAGCTCTATTTATTTCTTGAATGTGGATTGTATATTTCACAATGTGGGGTGAACATAAGGATGCTAATGTGCGGCCAAATCGGCAGTTAGTACAGCTGTGGCAAACGCTTCGTTATTAACAATCGGGCGATTATAAAATTCTGCAAATACTCGTGAGTCGCCTGTCCAGCCAGCAGCACGTTTGATTATGTCTAAAGGAACACCCTTAGAAGCCGCCAGGGATGTTGAAACATGGCGCGTACTATGCGCTGAGAACGATCCGTCTACGCCGCAGTCTAAAAGGATGCTGCGGATCCAGCGAGCAAGGGTTTGAGACCCAACTGCATTATGGGGCTTTCTTATAGATATAAATAGAAAGTCGCAATCTTTGGAACGGAAGTCTTTAGTATAATCAATGAAATAAGAAAGAAGGCGAACGATGCACAAGCTCTCGCGATCGTTGAAACGCGGGAACGAAAGTAAGGGTTGAAGACGACCGGGACCGGATGTCTTAATACGGTCAGGAATTTTTATCACAACCTTATTTGCCGTAAAAGAAATTTGTGAAAGACGAATAGCGGCTAATGTTTGGCACCGTTGTCCAGATGCCAGTGCCAATAGAAGGGTTAACTTTTTCGACAAGTTTTCAAATGAAAGACTCTCATGAGGAAACAGTGAAGCTAGTTTCGTCACCACAGGAGCCGGGTCCCAAATTTCATCGTAACGTGGGCGTGATGGTTTCAGCACACTAGAGCCTTTACAAAAGCGTTTGATAAGAGGATCCTCTCCTATGTTGTTCGATGAAATCAGGGACACCGCTGAGCGTGCCGTATTCAAAGTAGAATACGAACCCGCACTATTCAGTTCTGTGGCTAAGAAAGAAAGAACATCCACAGTACGTGGAGTAAAAGGCTCGAGATCCCGTTGTTGGCAAAAATTCCACCACGAACGTAGGGGGCGCGTATACTGGGCGATGGACGACGAAGCAAGAGATGCTAACATAGTCTCTATAGCCGGGTCCGGGACTCCACGTGACTGGAATGCCATCCTGATACTCTCCCGGCCGCCAGGGAAAGGTTCTCGGCAGATGGATGGTGAGACCTGGAAGGGCAGGAAAGAAGATCCTTAGACGGTGAAAAAATTAATGGTTTGGATATCAACAGGCGATTAAAGAGAGGAAACCATGGTTGTGAAGGCCACCATGGCACCACCAGAATTCCCTCGGCCCTATCATCCACAATTTTTCTCAAAACCCTAGGAATGAGAATAAATGGAGGAAAAGCATAGAAAAAGAAATTTCTCCAAGAGAGGGTAAATGCATCAATCGTCCAAGCACCCGGATCTGGGAACCAGGACACGTAAATTGAACACTTGGCATTGAGTACCGAGGCAAAAAGATCGATGTCAAACGGCCCATACTCTCGTAAAATCGAATTGAAGGCCCTAGACGATAGGGACCATTCAGTATCTGGAACCTGTTGGCGAGACTCTTCATCGGCAATAACATTGTCTCCTGAGGCAATATAAGAGGCGAAAAGGAAAAGATTCCTGGCCTCGCACCACTGCCAAATCTCCTTGGCCAATGAGGAGAGGTGAGGGTGTTGAACCGAGCCGAATCTGTTAATGTACGAGATTGCTGTGGTATTATCCACTCTAAGAAGGATGTCACAGTCGCTGAGGTCTTTGGCGAAGCATTTCAGGGCGTAAAAAATGGCCTTGAGTTCGAGATAATTTATGTGGCGAGATTTGTCAGTTTCGGACCACCAACCGTGGGTTCGCTGCAAAGAACAAGACGCTCCCCATCCCGAAAGAGATGCATCGGTAAAAATCTCGCAAGCATAGGGACCTGAGCGGATGTGATTCGTTTGATAATTATCCGATAAAATGGTTAGCCACCAAAGGTAATCCTTTTTCAATGAATTTGAGATTGTCATCTTAGCAGCATAATTATTTTCGGCCGAAATGAGATTGTAAAATTTTTCTCTCTCAAAAGATTTTGTATAAAGGAGTCCGTATTGCACTGCCGGACAAATTGATACCAGAGAGCCAATCATACTTGCGAAGTCTCTGATAGTGCATGTAGAACCAGGTGAGAACTTTGCGACGAGAGAGAAAAGTTTTCTTCGGCGATCCTTCGGGATTGATACGGATTGTTGCTCCGAATTAAAAATAAAGCCAAGAAATTTGCGTTGTCGTGACGGTTCTAATTCTGATTTTGAGTAATTGATGACAAATCCAAGGTCACCAAGTAGCTTCAGGTGAGCTTGCACATTATCCCGACATGCCGGTTTTGATGAAGCTAGCAGTAAAAAATCGTCAAGGTAGACAACGAAGTCAAAACCTTGAGATCTCAATAGTTTTATCGCTGGTCGAAGGATCTTGGAAAAAATGTATGGAGCGGTGGCGAGACCGAAAGGAAGAGCAGCCCATTCATATGTTGTACCCCTCCATTGAAAACGCAAGAACTTCCTATATGAAGGATGTATTGGAACGACGAGGTATGCATCTTCAAGGTCGATGGATGACATTTCAAAATCAGGAAGCATGAGGCGAACCACAGTTCGCCAATCTTCCAATTTAAAATGCGGAGGATCCATGTAAGAATTGAGCTCCTTGAGATTCAAAATGAACCGCATTCCACCACTAGATTTTTCTATAAGAAAAAACGGGGACAGAAATTGATCCTGTGAAGGTTCGACACTGTAAATTGCCCCTGCAGTACAGAGTCGAGCAATTTCAGAATCGCAATGACGTGAAGTTGAGGCTGAGAAAACCGGTTCTGTCCGAGAAGGGCGCATTTCTGGGGGTTTCACAAAGGGAATTTTGTACCCCTGGACCGCCTGTAAGACCCTTGGATCTGAGGTTATATGCTTCCATTCATTGATGAAATTTGCCAGGCGACCTGCGATGCTTACCCTGTTTATCGGCGGTGGACACGAGACTTCGATCTGGATCGGTGTGTCGAGCGGGCCCTGGTTTGACGAGCCCCCGCTCGGGAGGAAAATCTCGACCGAGTGGGGGCCTTGGCATTTCCCGATGTAGTGGGGGCAGCCTGGGGTTGAAAACGCTTCGGTTGTTGTGAAGTGGCCTTGGGGGTAACTGGCGTTGTCTTCACTAGACCACGGGCAACTTTTTCGCACGCTTGGGCATCCTTAATTTCGTCGGCAAAAGAACTACCAAAGAGCCATTCGTCTACGGGAGCAGAGTCAGCCGTTGACTTTCCCAACAGAGTTAACGTTGGCTTGATAAAGGCTCTACGAGCAATTGAGAGACGATACTGGAGATCCGCATTGAGGCGGATTCCCTCAGATATTTGGCGAATAGCCAGTTTTCCTTCCTCAGGGAGGCAATCCAAAACTTCCGGTTTTAAAAGAGTTGAAGTACCGCAACCAATAGCATTTAATGCTGCCGCGAGTCGGGCCTGGCGCTCTGTTTGGTATTCGTCTCTTTTCATCGTGGACGATGAGGATTTCAGGGCCGGCAGCAGTAGTTTGTTGATTTTAGGTGGACCCAAAGCCGCAAGGTCGCCTCTAACCTCATATTTCTGAAGAAGTTCTCGGCGAAGATTCTCGGGAAGCCCTGTCTGTACCGTTGAGCGTGCAAAATCTAAAATTGTCGAGTCCCATACTATATCTGAGGAAACTTCAGATTGAGTCGCGAATAGCTCTGCCGAAAATGAAGGTTGCGAGGGAGGCCCCTGTTCGTTAAAAGAGACCGATCGGCCGCCTGCGAATGAAAAGAAAAGTGAGCGAGCGCCGAAAAGAACACATCGGCTATGTCCCTTCTGTATCCATTTTTCTATCGTGGAAAACAGGGTCAGCAAAGGGACATACCTGGTGCATCGCCCCGGTTCGTGGGAACCGGCGTGTCTTTTGGTGGCTGCTGCTCTAAATGCGGTTGAACGCTAGGATTCGTGGTAGGCGGTATAACCTCCCCTGGATATGTATTTTGGAAATTTCTGCACAGTTCAGAAATTTGGGCAACTAGTTGGGGATGGAGTTCAGCCAAAATACTTCCTCCCTCGGGCGCGCGAGATCGGCTGCGAGAGCGAACCGGGCTACGATCGCGAGTATGTGAACGTTCATAACCTCGCGGGCGTGAACGATCGCGTCTCTCGCTACGAGCATGCTCTCGTGAGTGACGATGATGTCTCGATTTCTCCTTCCGTTTACTTGGAGATCTGGACTTCTTGCGACGATGTGAATCCGACATGATAATGTTAAACTTACACAAAATACGCGGAAAAAGACCAGTACGCTGTTGACGGTTACGCAACAGAGAACACAAATGAGGTTATCCCGCGCCGCCACGCATGGCGCCAGGCGCGGGGGATTTTCCTTTTGTCACGGGAAATATTTAAACTCTGTTGTGAGTTCGCGACCAGAGGCACGACTACAATTATTATTCCATCCGGACGAGGCCCTTTGCATAATGTTTATTTTATACTTATTTTACATTTATTTCATATTGATTAGTCATTTGCGACATATATGTATATAAAAAATATTTTTTACATGGTTTTTATTTTAGGTTGTTTCACAATTATTTTATATTAATTACTATATTAATATTATAATAAAAAACGTTAATAAATAAACAGTTTTCACATTTAATAGTTAAATATTCGTTGTACAATAAAACCATAGAAAACAATAAACATGGACAATGTAAAATAAATATTAAATAATATAAATGAAATGTAAGATAATTTTGCAAAGTTATCTCTCTCTCTCTCTCTCTCTCTCTCTCCCTCCCTCTTTCACTAAATATCGTTGTTTTCTTGCTCTTTTTCCTTTCCTCTTTCTTTGATTATAAAAAAAATTGTATATTGGCATATAAATTGTACTCGGCTATAAATCATTTTTAAATAAAAAAATTAGAAATTTGCACATTGCTTCCTCATAGAGGAACGTTTAGGAGCGATATCTAATTTTGCACGATGTTTCTTGAAAGTGTGCAAATTAGAAATTTGCACCTTTCTTCCTCATCATTGAAGCGTGCAAATTGGAAATTTGCAAATTTCTTCCTCATCATTAAAGTAGGCAAATTAGATATTTGCACATTGCTTAAATTGTTATGGCTTCCTCATAGATGAAGCTTTATGAGAGAAATCTAACTTTACTACGATGTTTCTTGAAAGTATTCAAATTATTCTTATTTTGTTCTTCAAGCTTCCTCTATCAGGAAGCCATGTGCCAATTTCTAATTTGCACACTTTACTTTAATTTAATTTTTTCTAATTACAAATTTGCACATTGCTTCCATTGTTATGGCTTCCTCATAGAGGAACCTTTAAGAACAAAATAAGAATAATTTGAATACTTTCAAGAAACATCGTAGTAAAGTTAGATTTCTCTCATAAAGCTTCATATATGAGGAAGCCATAACAATTGAAGCAATGTGCAAATATCTAATTTGCCTACTTTAATGATGAGGAAGAAATTTGCAAATTTCCAATTTGCACGCTTCAATGATGAGGAAGCAAGGTGCAAATTTCTAATTTGCACACTTTCAAGAAACATCGTGCAAAATTAGATATCGCTCCTAAACGTTCCTCTATGAGGAAGCAATGTGCAAATTTCTAATTTGCACACTTTCAAGAATAATTGAAAGAAATTAGACTTCGCTCCTAA
>NW_011965552.1:0-7080 GCF_000949405.1 Vollenhovia emeryi
GGGAATATGCTATGCATGTTCAAATGATGATTGGGTGCATAGCAAGCAGCGCCCAGAAACAGCGGTGCTGCTTGCTATGCACCCAAAAAAATTCTATTCATAAGCAGGGAAATCCTCTAAGCATTTCCTCTAAGCAAAAAATCTTATATGAAGCATTTCTCACTTACTTTAACACATATTCATCTATAAAAGAGTAGACTCATAAGTTATAATTAAGATTAATTTCCTGTATAGAAAATTCCATTACAGTAATACGACTAGCCTCTTGAAATAAGAGGATACGCAAGATATTCGCGGATACACGAATCGTAGCACGTGCGCCAGCTTCTGAGTAGTTCACCGACCGCCGCTAGGCCGCGCATGGTGGCGGCCAAAAACTCGGAAGCAAAATTCAGTCTCGTAGGGTATAAAAGGAGGCCCGCGAGACTGAATTTTGTTTCCGAGTTTTTGGCCGTCACCATGTGCGGCCTAGCGGCGGTCGGTGAATACTCAGAAGCTGGCGCTCACGCGCCCGCGCGCGTGTCGCGTAGTGACGGTTGCCAATTTGTGCCGGCTAAAATCAAGAGGGAACCACTAAAAAATAGAATACTTTTCTTTGGGTGAAATATCTACAGCACATTACTGGAATATTTGCTGTATATTCCAGGAACATTCATAGAAATATCTACAGCACATTACTAGAATATTTGCAGTACATTCGTGTACATTCGTAACACATTCAGATGAACATTCTAGAGATGTTTCTAGAACTTTTGAAGTGCTCCGTTGGTACATTCTATAAATATGCCTCGAACGTATAAAACGACTATTAGAAGATTCCTGGAATCTTCGAATGTTCTTGGCGTATATTCTTAGAATGTTAATGGAATGTTTTTGTGCTATTTGGGTTGTCATCAGACTTATGTTTCAAAATTTCTTTCCACATATTATCAAAATTGAAATTAGAAAGGTTTAATTTTTCCTCAATAGTAAAATCGTGATATAATGCAAGCCATTCTTCTTGTAAATCATTTTCATCAAAACCACCTAAAGTTTCTGCGATAAGAGAAACGTTACTGAAAGATATCTGTCTGTTACTATCAAGTAAAGCTACACATGGTTGTAAAACTTGTAATTTAGATAAAAATATATTATTAACTGGTAATCTTTTTTTAACTTCTTCAGCAGCAGTTATATAAAATTGGAAACAGTTTTGTCGAATATTTGGAATTACATCTGCATGTCCTTGTTCAACTAAGTCATGAAGATATTCCTCGCATTCTGAGCCTAAATTAATATCTTTAATTGGTTTATGATTTTCTTCTTCAGTAAATTTGACATTTGTTAATAAATGTTTTAATATTTCAGATTTTAAAAAGTTTTTAGAAAATTGAATGAGAAGATTAACAGATTTAGAGTGCAACACATGTATTCTTGTTTCGTGAGCTTGAAAGAAAGTATTAAATGCGTTGAAAAAGTTCAAAACATATTTTAAAAATAAAAAATATGCTTTAGTGTCTACATTGTTAATTATAGATAATAAATGTTCTCCAGATTTTGTTTTTTCACTGACAACCATTTCATTAAGAAAATAAGTTATGGTGTTCCATGAATAAAGAATTCTTTCAATGCAAGTATAACGTGAAAGCCACCGAGTTTCGCAAAATTTTAAAATTTTGAAATGTTTATCTTGGAAACACTCACAAAATTCTTTGAAAATAGATGAACGCTTTGGACTACTGTTAATATAAGTCCCAATTTTTCTTAGAAATTCTTCGCAATAGTCCGGTATTTTTGCGCATGCAGCATGCGCGGCTAGCGCAGTTGAATGGCAAGGACATGAAAATGTTAGTAAATGTTTACAATTTTCTTCCAACTTTTTTTTAAAAGATAAACGTTTCCTTATCAAGACAGATGCATTATCGCATGACAGGGCAACGATATTTAAAAATGGGATCTGCAATTTATGCATTTCAGATTTAAATGCATTGAATAATTGTTCTGCACTACAATCTCTTGCATTTACATCAATTAATTTTACTAATTTGGTATCAACATCTAAAGTTTCACAATTAACGTAGCGAACATAAAATATCATCCATTTAACATTTGTTATATCCGAAGTTTCGTCAATAAAAATCGAAAATTTAGTATTCTGAATGTTACTAGTAACACGATCCGTTTCTATTGGACCCAAAACATTGGATATAATATTTTTACATTTTGTTCTACTCATTGTCATGCTTTTTAGAACTTTCGGATCATCTCCTAGTTTTTGGAAAAAATTGAGAAATTTTGTTGCATTTTGATGAGGCGTATTTGTTTCTGCAATTAATGCAGCACATCGAATTTCTGCAGCTTTCTTACGCTCATCAAATGACAAAAGTTCTTCATTTTGCGTATTCAAGTCTTCATTCGATTTGGTTGCTTTTACATTACTATTTTCTCTAGGCATTTTGGATTCTGTGTGGCTATATATACGTGCCAAACCAATAGTCGATAGACTATACGATTTATCGCAAAATGAACAGAAAAATGTGTTACGTCGTGTTCTCCGCTGGGCGTCCACTATCTCAAGTCCCTTTTTATCGGGACTGACTATGTGGAAGGACGCCGCACAGAGAACACTGTTTTCTCTCGCCGCGCTCGAACAGATGCGCGTCGAGAGTCGGGCGTATCTATTAAAGGGCTCGAAGTGGGTCAGTGAGCCAAAGCTCGCTATGACGCCCTTCGAGCTCCTACACGCCCGTGGGTCCTCTTTTGGGTCAGAGAATTTAATCTCTTTACCCGGGGACGGACCCTGTGCAATCTTAAAATTACTAGGGAATGAAATGGGAGGTTTTTATTGATTGGTAGTTTTTTGCTATTTAAACTTTATTTATATGTACATGAGAAGATATATATATATTTGATTTTTATATAAACTAATAATATATATATAGATTTTACAGAGTTATGGTTTCAATTAGAAATTCCACGCTTGTGGGCGAAGATGAAGGGATATTCGAGAAGGGATTATCTATGGGTGAGAGGGGAAGGAGTTCTCCCAAGAACTCCACAGGAGAACTGTTACCGCTAGGAGGCCGGGAAGGGAGAATTTCTTGTAGGAATTCCACGCTGGACGTGGAGAAGGTAGGGGAATGGGAGACTTGACGGAGGAATTCCACGTCAGGCGTGGAATCCTCACGTACAAGATCTTCGGGGAACTCAAATTCTTCTAGGAATTCCAGGAACGGAGTTTCACCTAAGAACTCCACGCTTGACGTGGAGCTCGTCGGTGATGCAGGGGGAGAGTTCGCAGGGAAAGAGGCCGGATAAGGCTCCGGGGAGTATGAAGGAGATAGAGAGTCGATCGTGGTAGGGGGAGAGGGGGGAAGGTGGTAAGGTGTAGGGAGTAGGAAGTCTAAGACAAAATCCTGGTCGAACAACGTGGGGTCGATGGCAACTTCTTCCGGAAGGTTGAATAAGTCCACTGTAAGGTGGAGTTTTAAAGTGTTAATCGCGGATCAAATGAATCTTCTAGTTGTAAGGGGGTTACTTATATACTAAGTACTAGGCCTCGCTTTAGTGGTGGAGAAAAGAGGACTTACTCGTAGTTGATATTAGGTTCTGTGACCGGTCGTGGAGATAGGAATTCGTCGCCTTCCTCTGTAGGGCCGATGTCAGGGCACCCGTGGAAGGTTTCGGGAAGTCTCGATGGGCGAAGAGTTCAGTTCTCGATGGACGAAGAGTTCAGTTCTCGATGGACGAAGAGTTCAGTTCTCGATGGACGAAGAGGTTGTCGTCTTCCTTGTGATGACTCTCACACGACTTGTGTCACCGATTTATGTTTACTCGAGAAGTTAAGTGCCCTTTTCTCCGCGGAATCAGGGTATATATACCCTATTTTTCGTTGGGAGAGGGTTGAATACGCTGATTTGGCTGGCGCTTATTGGTGGATCGGAGCAACAATTTTCTAACTTATTTTCTAGTGGGGATTCGGTGGCGCCCGATTGTCGCCTGTTTTTTTGTGACAAAGGGTACCAGTCCTCATATCGGTTACTAATAAAGTAAGTTTAATTATCTCTTCTAGAGCGCGGCTGTAGTTCGTAATATGGTGACGTTAATGGAATTTGTCCATTAGGAGGTCTCATTCCACTTGTCATCGTGGGTTCTGAGAGTTTGACAGATCATAAAAATGAAGAAGGAT
This sequence comes from Vollenhovia emeryi, assembly GCF_000949405.1. Taxonomy (NCBI): domain Eukaryota; kingdom Metazoa; phylum Arthropoda; class Insecta; order Hymenoptera; family Formicidae; genus Vollenhovia; species Vollenhovia emeryi. The sequence continues at coordinate 4,169 of NW_011965552.1, forward strand.
TGTTAGTTCGTAGAAACGAGGATTGTTAGTTCGTAGAAACGAAGATTGTTAGATCGTAAAAAGGAAAGATGGTTAGATTGTAAAAAGGGAAGATTGTTAGATCGTAAAAATGGGAGATTGTTAAGTCATAAAAATGAAAGGGAATAGTTTATCGTGCAGCTGTGACCTCTCGTGGGTCGACAACCTCTCATTTCCTTACTGTCTTGCTATTGAGGGATCGGTCGCAGTGCTATTTTTAGAAAGAAAGAAATCGTGAAGTCCACTGGACGTAACGAATGAATAACTGTCATTTGGTATTTCACGTAACCATGGTTGAAATTTTTTTATGTCTAACCATTGTTGTCTAAATTTTTTGTTATTGGTTTTGTTATTTATATTTTTTTGGATATTATTTTTATGACACAGAATCCACGTGTCTGGAAACATGCAATGAACCACACGAAAAATTCTTTTTACATATATTGCAATTGTATAATGTATCGTCAGATGAAACTTGGCTTATCCAAGACTTATAACGTTCATCGCTAAGCCAAGCTACTACAAATTTTCGTGGTGATGATTTCAATTTATTGCATGTTTCCATATTGAAATAATAAATAGGAAAAATGAAAACGAAAAACAGAAAAACAAGGGACAGAAAGAAAAAGAGAAACTAGGATAGAAGAAACTAAGAAATAAGAATGAGGAAAAGATTGCGAAAAAGAATGAAGAAAGAAGTAGAACAATTAGGAACAAAATGACAGAAATATGAACAAAAATGCGGAAACTAACCAAGAAAGAACTAGAACAATTAAGAACAAAATGACAGAAATATGAACAAAAATGCGGAAAGTAACCAAGAAAGAACTAGAACAATTAAGAACAAAATTACAGAAATATGAACACAAAAGTACGAAAAGAAGAACTAAGAGAATAGAAATTATAATAATGAAAATCAGAAAGAAAATACCGTGGGATTAGGTTTTGAAAAAGTTGGAATCAGGAAATCAGGAAAAGATAGCGGACGTTGCGATCAGGATGACAGCAATGACAGCAATACGCTTTATGGCGGAGGCGATAGCGGGGGGCGATAGTGGTACGCGGTACGACTAACCGCGAACTTCGTGAATTGCAAGGGCCGTGGGCACCTATACAGCACCAAACCTTTCAGAAACATTGCAACATTGCAAATTGTAATGTAATATTGCAGAGACGATTCAGAGGCATTCAATTGTAATATTTCGCCGACAATGTTTCAGTAACCTTGTAGAAATATTAGTCTTCATGGCTTCCAGATGGTTGCCGCGTCCGTTTGCAGTGTAGTGCCGACGTTTCGCAGGCGTTGCAGTCTGCTTCATCTGGGCTGGGAGACTCTGATACTGAGCTCCCTCGCGTTGCGCTCGTCCTTTTATACTCGTTCTTGGGGGAAGGGAGGGGGTAGTCAGGGGGAGGGCGTGGTCAGAGGGAGGGGGGTCAGCCAATCCCGGCTGACGGTTTTTTTAAAAACTAGAACCGGACCTGTGGCAAACCATAGACCGGATTACACACGAGCAAGCCACCCGCTCGGCAGAATTAAGAACCAAAACACAAAAAGAAAAATTTGCAAAAATGAAACCACACACGCAAACAGCAGCTCCTCCCCTGACAGTAAAGAACCTTAGTAGTCAGACCCTTTCACCCGCCGAAACAGCCATCCTTGCCAAAGGACCAACTTTGCAGTCACCCCCTGCAGGATCCCGACAGAAGAGATCATCAGCCAAATAGAAACCGCCATCTTCCAACTCCCACCTGAAGCAGGAAACAACATCAGACAGCAGTCAACCCAGATCCTCCGAAAAGCCAAACTTCCCATCCAAAACATTAACAGGGAAGAACGATTAGCGCTTCGAAGCCTAAGACAGAATGACGACATCCTCATTCTACCGGCGGACAAAGGCAACGCAACAGTGGTGATGGACAAAAGAGACTACCACAACAAAGTCAACACCTTGCTGTCCGACGCCCAAGTCTACAAAAAACTAAAACGCGATCCAACCACTAGCGTAGAGAAGAAAACCGCCTCCCTGATCAAAAAGGCGAACCTCCCCCCGCTAACCACGAAATACCTGACCCCCAGCGACAGCTCAGCACCCAGACTATACGGCCTTCCGAAGATTCACAAAGAATCAGTCCCCCTACGGCCTATCGTCAGCAACATCGGGGGCCCCACCTACCAACTAGCCCGCTACCTCACCAAACCCCTCCAAAAACTTACCGGCCTCAACGACTCCCACATCAGGAACTCAACGGACTTCGTGAACAGAATAACCAAGATCAAAACCGAGCCCAACGACATCCTGGTAAGCTTCGACGTGGTTTCTCTGTTCACCAACGTCCCAGTCCAAGACACTCTGGACATCATCAGAACATCCAAAGAGATTCCATCCACCCTGTTCCCATTAATAGAACACTACCTCAACTCCACCTATTTCCAGTTCGAAGGAGAATTCTACGAACAAACCACGGGAGCAGCAATGGGATCCCCGATATCACCCATCATCGCAAACATCTTTGTGGAACACTTCGAGAATGAAATCCTGAAGAAGGCCCCACAAAAACCCTCCACATGGTTCCGATACGTGGACGACACCTTCGTCATCTGGAACCACGGAAGGGAAACTCTACCTCAATTCCTCACTTTCATCAACTACCAACATCCCAACATCCAATTCACAATGGAGACCGAACAGAATTCCCAAATCCCCTTCCTGGATGTCCTGGTCCGAAGGAACGAAGACGGCACCCTAAGCCACAACGTCTACCGCAAACCAACGCACACGGACCGATACCTCCACGCAAACTCCCACCATCACCCCGCCCAAAAGAATTCGGTAATCAGCTCTATAGTCCACAGAGCACTCTCCATCTCAGAACCAGCCGCCCTGAACGGAGAG
>NW_011965553.1:0-7088 GCF_000949405.1 Vollenhovia emeryi
CAGGGCAACTGTAGGTATGTCTTTCTTCCGATTCCCGCTTTCTTAACCCTTCCCTTCACTTCCAGAAAATCATAAAAATTGTAGACTTTATTTGTAACAAATATAATTAAATGCTATAGAAATTCTAGAGACAAGACTTATAAATTCCACGTGAAATTGTATTAATACTTATAAATCTCCAAAGAGTTTCCTATTTTGCAAACGATGCAATTGGTGAATGTACGCGGGAAAGTGCGTGACCAAAGAAAGTTCATGCAATTTTCAACAAAAGGTTAAAAAAGTAGTATTAGTTATCCATAAAAAACATGTTAGGTGTAGGTTCAGGTTTGTGGAATAATATTAAAATTCGCTCAAGTAGTCTCAAGTATTAATAAATAGCAGTGCAATCTTCACTGCATTGCTTTCTTTCTTATAGCGAGTATCTAGAGTTCACTTGATAAATGCAGGATAGTTATGTACAACTTTATTCGTCTAAACGGAAATAGATAGGAAGATAAATAATATTTCGTGCTGACAAGACAAAGAATGGTTACGTACATGGAACCGTTTGAAACCGTCATATTCAATCAGCCCAACACCAACTCTTCTTTCCCATAACTTCATAGCGTTCTTTACAACCACCATGTTTTGCTGCAACATTCTGCGTTTGCGAATTGGTGATGTCAGTACTATCAAACTGTAACAAATGTTTTTTTAGCGATTAGTTTTTCAAAAAGTAGTAAGAATCGAATTCACTAGTGATTTTTAATAGGAAAACATTTTTTGGAATATTTTAGTTCAATACTCTTTATTTCACTCCCCTTCCGGGGTTGGAAAGGCGTTTTTTCAGTAAAAACGTACCCAAAAACCTTTACATTTTATTTTTATTTCCCTGTTTCCTTCCTGGTCATTAGCGACCTTACATTTTTCTTTTTCCCTTCCCTTTTTTCTTCTGTGTCCCTCCGTTTCTCCTTCCTGCCCCCTCGTTCCACGCTCCTTTGGCCTCCCTCGTCTTGTCCTGACCTTCCTCTTCCTTCATCCCTCTCTCTCCCGTGTCCACTGTCCTCCTTCATTCTCCCCTTTCTGGATATGAAATTATATTATTTTCTTTCTATACCTTTCACTTACCTCCTTCTCCTTTCTCCCTTTCCTCTCTTCTGCTGTTATTCCTCCCTTCTCTTCTCCCTTCTCCTTTCTATCTTACATTTTTCCTATTCTCCTTTCTTTCTCCTTGCTTCTTCCTCGTCCGAGTCCATCAATAGTTTCTCCTCCATTCTCCTCACGATCTCGTCCTCCGTCGTCTTCCTCGTCTTTCCGTCTTCTTCTCCTCTCCTTTCTTTTTTCCTTTCTTTTTCCTCTCTTTCTCTTATTCTCTTTTCCACTGATTTGTCTTCGTCTATTTTCACTTTCATTCTATTTCCTTCTCTCCTTCTTGCGTCCAGCACCTTCCATTTATCCTCCTCATTCCTCATCTTCACTAGTATTGTTATCCATTCTCCCCTCTGTCCTATCACGTCTCCTTTATTTCCACCCTTAACTTTAGTCCTTCTGTAAATAGTTCTTTCACCTTCTCCCAGTTTGATTCCTTTCCTTCCCATCTCTCCTTCTCGATTCTTATGATTATATTTCTTTTCCTTTTCTCATCTTCGTCTTTCTCATATTCCTCCGTCCACCACTTTCTTTTTTGACTTTTTCCTTTTCCGTCTTCATATTCCTCCCTTTTCCTTTTGCCTGTGTTCCCTTCTATCTTCTATACTTTCCTTTTTAAGGGGATGCTGGAGTCTGTCTGTTTTACCGACAACGCGAAAGTTATGTATGTGTGCGTATATGTATATTACATAAAAAAGAAAGAGAGAGCAATAATACGATACATCTTTCCTTGTCTACCAGATTGCAGCGCCATCTTATTATCATGCAGTCCTTTATTTATCATTCTACAGCTGTATTTGCATTTATAAATTTTTCTTTAACCCTATCTTTTTTTTCTAGACTTTTAATCTTAGTTCCAAGTACACAATATTGTTCTTGCATGTTGTCCCTAGGTCTCTCCGGCCTCATTTTGCAGATATAAACTATAGAATTTTTGTATAAGCAAATATTATCGTCATGTGACAGCTCTACATGCCAAAATATTTAATTTTTTTTCGTTTTTTATATAAAGTCGAGCAGACGGACTTTTATTTTTGTGCGAACTTTAATCGTGTACAAGAAATTTGCAATTCTGTAAAGCCAATTAAAAGATATCCCTAATTAAAAAATGTCGGTAAAACAGAGAGACTCCAGCATCACCTTAATCCCTCTATTTCTTCCTTCATCTCTCTTATCTCCTCATCCTTTCTCCTATTTTCCTCTCTAATCTCCTTCGTCATTTCTATTACTTGTTTCCTTACTATTCTTTCTATTTCCTCCTTTTCTATAATTATTGTCCCTCTGCATTCTATTTTTCCTTCCATTTTTCCTTTTTTCTTCCTTCGGGTTACCTGTAACAAAGTTGTTTATGTTATTCTTTGTTCTTTTTGTCTATCTCACCTTGTATTTGCCTGCCCTCTTCTTCTCTCCAGCTCTGCCATCCATTTCTCTCCTCCTTTACTACTTAGTATCCTTTTAATTTTCTCACTAATTCTCTCTGGTTTCTCTTCCTCCTCTCCTCTTGTGCACCATTCCAACACATGCTCCCATGTTTCCGTCTCTGCGTTACATATCCTGCAACTATTTTTCTCTTCTGATTCCCAATATCTTCCTCCTCTCATCTCATTGCCTAGTCTGAATCTTGCTATCCTAATCATTGACTTTTCTTTCTTGCTTTTTTCTAGATATTCTGGTCTTTTATTTTCTGCTATCTCTTTATACCATTTGTTGTATTTTGATTCTCTTATCCTTTCGTCTCTCTCTTGTTTCTGTATGTCTTTGTCTCTTCTTACTATTTCCTCTATACTGCTCCATCCTTCTCCTCTTTTTCTTTTTATTTCCTCTGTTGCGTATCCTCTTTTTTCATAGAAGCTTCTTCTCTCCTTTTCCCATTTTGTTTCTTCCTTCCTGATGTTTCCTTTTATTTCCTTCCAGCACTCTCTTGCTATTTCGTTTCCCTCTCCCCTCTCTAGTTTTTCTTCGTATTTCATCGCTTTTTTACTAGCGCTTACTCTCATTTTGTCTCTCTTTGTTTCCTCCCTTATCATGTATCCGGGCGTGCTCCAATCTAGATTCAATGTCCATCTCATGAACCTTTCATGCATTCTTTCTATTTTCTCTCTTTCCTTCCATCCCCATACTTCTGCTCCGTATAGCGCTATGCTTGCTACCAGCGCTTCATATAGTTTTATCCTTCTTACCCAGTCTCCTCCAAATAACCTTTTCCCTATTCCCCAGACTTGTCTCATTGCTACGGTTGCTTTCCTTACTCTTTCTCTTATGTGCGCCTCTTGTCCTCCGTTTTTCTGAAATATGTATCCTAGGTAGCAGAATTCTTTTACTTCCTCTATCTCTTCTCCCTTCCACTTCCATTCCGTTTTCTTCATTTTGCCTCCTCCTTTCCTGAATCTCATTACCTTTGTTTTCTCTACATTTACTTTCAGCTTTTTTCTGTCAAAGTATCTCTCCATTCTTTTCAGCATTCTCTTCATCTCCTCTTCATCCTCCGCTATAGCTACTATATCGTCTGCGTATGCTAGCGTCCAAAATTTTGTTTTCCCTACTACTACTCCTCCATCTTGTCCCTTCCTCATTGTTTCTTCTAGATCTGCTAGCAGTAGTATGAATAGCATAGCGCTCATTGGGCATCCTTGTCTAACTCCTTTGGTCGTCCAAAAACATGCTCCCTTTTCTCCCTTTATTCTTACTACGCTTCTTGTCTCTTTGTATAGGCCTTCTATTCTAGTTCTCAGTTGTTCGTTGATCTTTTCTTTTTTCATTACTTCCCATATTTTTTCTCTGTCCACGGAGTCGAATGCTGCTTTTAGATCTATAAATGCCGTCACTATTTTCCCTCTTTTTTTTGTTTATCGCTCTTCCTATAATGTAATTCAGTGCATATATATTTTCCATTGTACCCCTTTTTTTTCTGAATCCTACTTGTGTTTCCGGTAGTATTCCTCTTTCTTCTACTTCTCTCTCCAGTCTTTTGTTCAGGATTGCTGCGTATATTTTGTAGCTTGTGTTCATTAGTGTCACCCCTCTATAGTCCTGTGCTTCTTTTCCTTCCCCTTTTTTTACTATAGGAACTATGATGCCTTCTTTCCAATCTTCTGCTATTTCTCCTGTTCTCCATGCCTCGTCACATATTTCCCATATTTTTCCTTCAGCTTTTCTCCTCCGTGTATCCATACCTCGTTCGGTATTCCGTCGGTGCCTGCGGCTTTCTTCCCTTTCATTTCTTCTATTACTTCTTCCACTTCTTTTCTTCTTATTCCTTCCATCTCCTCTTTGTTTTCTTTTCTTTCCTCTCTCTTCATGTTTTTTTCCTGTGGTTTCGCCGTTGTTCCTTCTAATATCTCCATGAAGTGTTTGTTCCATTGTTCCTCTGTTATTTCTTCGCATACCTCTTTTCTACTTTTTCTTTCTTTGTTTATGAATCCCCATATTTCTTTCTCATTAGTTGCTTCCTTTGCTTCCTTCATTATTCTTTTTTTTCTATCTCTTTTTTCTCTTTGATTTTCTCTTCGTATTCTTTCTTCTTTTGTGTGTATCTTTTTTTTTCTACTTCCCCCTTCCTCCATTTGGTTAAATTCCCTCTTGCTTCTCTCCTTAGTTTTGTACATTCATTGTCCCACCATCTGTTTTTTATCTTCGTTCTCTGCTCTTCTTTTATTTCTTTCCATTCCGCGGCCTGTCTTGCCATTTCCTTTATTCCTTCCAACTTTTCTTCTATGCTTTCACCCTCTATTCTTGTCTCTTTCATTCTCTCCTTGTATTTTTCTATTCCCTCTTTTGTCCAGTTCATTATTTTCCTGACTCTTTTTTCCTTTTTCTTTCTTTCTCCACACTGTTCCTTTTACTTTTATTATTACAGGCTGATGGTCTGACTCAATAGCGTCTCCAATTTTAACTTCTTCCGTTATTTCCCAGATTTCTTGGTTTCCAATTATGTAATCTATAACTGATTCTCCTCTACTTCCTATGAAGGTGAATTCTCCGTCTTTGTCTCCCTTTGTTCCGTTCATTATTCCCAGTCCTTCCTCCTCTACAAACTCCAATAGCTTCCTGCCTTCTGCGTTGAATTCTTTGTCTTTCGACTTTCTTCCTTCTCCCATTATCTCTGTTAATCCTCCTTCCTCTCCTGTTCTTGCATTAAAGTCTCCTCCTATTATTATTTGCTCCCCTACTCCGCCATCATTTGTGTACTCCTTTATGTGCTTTATCTTCTTTTCTATATCATTGTTTACGTATATCGCCATGATCCTCCATTTGCCTTCCTTTGTTTTTGCTGTTCTTTCTACAATTCCTTCTTCTTCCCTTTCTTTTGTTTCATCTTCGGCTATTTCTTTCCTGACTCCTGTTATTATCCCTCCTCTTGCTCTTCCTTTCTTTTTTTCTTTCTTTGCTGGTTGGCATTCCCATACATAATTATCCGGTAGTCTCTTCTTAATTTTACCCCAGTCTTTTTGTTCTACCCAAGTTTCTAGCATCGCTATTATATCCCATTTTTCTATCTCTTTCCAGAATTCTTCATTTTTTCTCATTAGTCCTGCTATATTCCAGAAGCCTACCGTCATTGTGTCTGCTTTCTGTTCTTTTTGCTTACCTTCTTCTTGCCTTTCCCTCTGTGTTTTCTTTCTTTTTCTCCTGCTTTCTTTGGCCTCTTCCTTCTTATCCTCTTTCTTCTTCTTATGGCTTCCGAAAGCTCTTTCTCTCTTCTAACTTTTCTTTGTTTTCGTTCCATTTAAATTCTGTGTTGTCCACCCATATCTTTTGGTAGCCTATTTTGGTTCTCTTGCCTGCTTCTCTCTCCTCCTTTGCTATTCTTCTTATTTCTTTCTGTATCTTTCTTTCTGTTTTTGTGAGATCATCGTCCATGAAAACTTCGTATCTCTTTCCTAACTCCTTTCTTTTTGTCATTATTTCTCTTTTGTCTTCCCAGCTCCTGCATTTCAGCATTATCATTTTGTTTTCTCCTGTTCCTATTTCCTGCATTTCCTCGATTGCCACTTTGTTCTTATTTGTCTCCTCTATCATCATCCTGATTTTTTCTTTCTTTTCTTTTTCGCTTCTTCTTGTCGCTTCTTTGATGATTATGTTGTTTCTCCTTCTTCTTCTCTCTCCCATTTCTATGTTTTTTCTATTTCCTTCATTTTTTCTATTATCATTCCTCCTTCTTTCCCTCCTTCTCTTTCCGTGTCTTCTTTCTCAGCTTTCTCTTCCAATTTTTTTATTCTCTCTTCCATTGCCTCTCTTTGCTTCTCCCATATTTCTTCTCTCCTCTTGTACTCTTTCTTCAGTTCCTTTATTTCGTTTTTTATTTCTTCCTTATCTTTTTTTCTTTCCTTCTCTTGATCTTCCATTCTCCTTAAAATTTCTCTCAGCATTTCCTCTGTTGCCATGTTCTTGTTTTCTTCCTTTTCTTTCTTGTTTGGTGGTGATCTGTCAATTTTTCTTAGTGTGCTAAATTTTTCTATTATTTCTTTCTCTGCTTTTGCTGTTTCTTCTTCTATTTCTTCTCTTTTCCTTTTTTGTAGAAATTCTTTTATTGATCCTAGGCTATCCGTTCTCCCTCTCTGCTTTCCCAGCTCTTCTGCTCTCGTTGGCCTACCTTTTACTTTCCTTCTATTTTCGTCTTCTTTCTTGTCTTCTTTATCTCCTTGCTGCTTCTTTTCCGTTGCTTTTTCTCCTTCTTTCCCCATCCGTCGGTACACTTATCCGCCTCTTCCCTGTTGCCCATTCTACACCTAGGGATGATCCTACTTGTGGCTCATCCGATACTCGCTTCTATACCTAAAGCTAACCCTACTTACAGCTTATCCGAGGGAGTAGTATAAAGTGTAAAAGGTTTACACTTTGGTTGGTTTCCAAACTTACCAAAGTACAACTACAGTGTACCTTTTACACTTTATACTACTTCCTCGGATAAGCTGTAAGTAGGATTAGCTTTAGGTATAGAAGCGAGTATCGGATGAGCC
>NW_011965554.1:0-7100 GCF_000949405.1 Vollenhovia emeryi
ATCTTAATTTTTTAATTATTTTAAAATTATGGTGAAATAAAATGACTCAACAATAAACCGGAAAACATTAATTTTACAAAACAGGAAAAATAATATTTACCGTAAAGTTGCTCCGCCGGCGCTTGAAGCCTCTCCTAGGCCTCCTCCTCCACTCAGGCTGTCCTCCGGGACTCCTGGGACTCTTTCAACAGTCTGTAACATCAATTGTAAAATTCGTATTAAAACAGTGTTGAAAAAAACAAATATTGCAGAAAATCATTTTAACTATTTAAATGAATTTATTTTTTACACAAGATTTTCAAGAAAAAACTTTTACATAAAATTTCCAATTACCTTTCTCTTTTTCCAATTACTACTTTTAATTATGAGAAAATAAAATGATAATTAAACAGAGAGAAGATTAATTTTACACGAAATAAAAAATATTTACCGTAAAGTTGCTCTGCCGACGCCTGATGCCTATCCGAGGCCTCCTCCTCCACTGAGACTGTCCTCTGGCACACTCGCGAAAACATAGATCGTTCGCGCGATTTTACACTCCCGGTTACAAAGCTTTACTGCGATTATTTTATACGGCACTCCCGAACGCGATGGGTACCTTTGGTTGTCCCGTCTTTAGAGTATGTACTCTCTAAAATCAATCAATGGATTATCACTGAAAACAGTGAATATTCACTGATTCAGTGATAATGTACTGATTGATTTTTAGAGAGTAACTCTTCGGGGTACTTAAGCCCCTCCACCACGACAAGGTAGTACCCGAGGAGGGGATTATCGACAAAAAACTGCAATTACATATGTATATATTTAGAAAAATAAATATTGATTGAACATAAATTAGGTTTGCTATTTAATGCACGACGTGAGAGAGATTCATCCAATCAAAAGATTGATTCACATCTCGATCTTGGGACAAAATCAATTTTCTCGGAATTTATCAATAATGCCTCATAAACTAATAATCCGAAATAAGCCATTCTTATCTCGTTAAAAGCGCTGAAATCTTAGCTTTCCAACGAGACCAAGATCATCTCGCTACGATTTTTCTGTGCGAAAATATTGACGATTATATCGACTCGTGATCTTGATCTCGGAAGAAAATCAATTTTATTTTCAGAAATATTAAACGATGTCTCATAAACTAATAATCCGAGATAAGCGATTCTTATCTCGTTAGAAGTGCTGAAATCTTAGCTTTCCAACGAGACCAAGATCATCTTGCTACGATTTTTCTGTGCAAAGTTATTGACGATTATATCGACTCGCGATCTTAATCCTGAGATAGAAGCACCAGTATATGCGGCGTCTCGCGCGGCGTCTCGCGCGACGATGTTTACTACCGAACGCCGTGTGCCTCGTATATTTTGATGCCAGTTTTTTGGGGACGTAGTACGCTCGCGTACTACTTGCGTAATACTCGCGCGGCCTTCGTTCATGAATGGTGCGCGCGCGCCCGATATTTAAAACGCTATAACTCGGCGAAAAATCGACGTAGCGACACGAACCAAAAACCAATTTTCTTCGTTTCGCATCCCGCAGATGTCTACACTGAATATGTATGCCCTTATCATGAAACTTACACACGGCAATGAAATAAAAATTAAAATTCAGAAATATAAATTATACGTATAACTGCTAAATATAAAAATTGGCTGACAAACTATATTAGACTGTATAGCAAGATTACCCAATAAAATTGTAATATTGAATATAGGCTAATGTAACGCCAATGTTACGTATCAATAATTGCACGGTATTACATTTACATTATTTCCCAATACTACGCCAATACTTTGTGCTATTCGGGCTTTATCAACACTTTATATTATAATTCAATTACAGATTTAATATTTTTATTTTTATTGCAAGAAAGTAATTGCAAAGTAACGATTCGTTATCTTTTTCAGTAACTGTAACGCATTACTTTTCAGAATTAGTAACTTGTAGCTGTAACTAGTTACATTTTTAGTGAAAAACTGTAACTGTAACTAGATACTTTTATAAAATAACTGTCCCAACCCTGCGTAAATCTTTCTATTATGTAAGAACGCATCCAAAATTTTGCTTATATTTGTTTGTTCTTCAGACGTTTGTAGACACTCAAGTTTGTTACCTGAAGAGGACCAGTATTACTGGCCGAAACGTCGTATTTTATTATAAGGGGATGCTGGAGTGATTCTGCACTTCCGGTACTTTTTGCTCCTAGAACTGGCAATTCGTGAAAATGTTTGTGTAATATACAAATTATGTGGTAATCCTGACAGTGTTCTACTAATCGGGCTAAATCAGAGAACAGCATGGTATCATTGAAATTAAGTTTAGAAGCCTAACAAAAAATCTTATAGGTTTGGTAACCTATAATTTATTCGAGTGAATAGATTTTGCAATTAGTAAATCCTAAAGGAATTCTGATTCGTCCATTTTCTAACAGACGACTGGTTGAATCTACCAGATTTCTAATTAATACAACCAGATGTTTTTTTTAGTGTAATAATATATGGCTCCGATGAGGTAATAGTAGAGCATCCCTGAATTCGTGAAACTAGGGCATCCTTAATAATATTTAATGAGGCCCCGACGTGACATTAGTAGGGAAGTTCACAATATACATGATTGAAAAAATAAGCTCTTCGCACCGTTCTGTAACATGTTACTCCCGGAGTGCGGGAAAAATTAGATTCCCACGATTAATTCTTAATTGCGCACCATGAGCTCCTTCAGCCAACCTGAAATTGAAAATTTGAGGACTTTATTCGCCCTTGGATTTTCCTAAAAATCCCTGTGAACGGTATAAAATATAATGCGCATCGTAAATATGCTTCTCCGGGAGTGGAGTCGGAAAAAGGAAGACATTTTTCATATCCGGTTTAGGGAAAATTGCGCGCAACATTACTATTTTTATGAAGACGCGAGTTGACGTACGCGTCGATGTAAAGCCAAAGAAATGCCATTGTAGGAACGCGGAAAATTGAACGAACAAGAAAGGAACGGATAAAAGAACGACACGCGGGGGACACATACACACACACATGTCTGCGCGCCCGTATCCAGGACATCGGGACTGAAAGCAGCGGGCATGACAGTTAATAGAAACACGGCCGGGCGACAATGACATTCGCCACGCGCGGAACCCGCGGATCGACATTAGCGGTCGTTGAAGTGCCAAAGAAATGGCACATCCGTCGGGCGGGAGAGCGCGAATGAGCGGAAAGCGGAGCACGGGAGACGGGAAATGCGCGGAGGAACGTGGGGAGGCTCGGCCGAGGAAACCATGGATCGAAGGGAGCGCACTTGATTTCCGGTTAATAAAACGTTATGCCAGACATAAAGTGATACGGCGATGCATCCGCGAGTTATAGCACAATCGAGGCAGGGCGAGGGGACGGCGAAGAGTAGAGAAAGCCACTACGAGGCTACGTGTTGCGGGCGGCGAGAGACTCCGGTCCGGGGTTGTATAGATAGACGGGCAGGTACCTCGGGGGTGCACGCGGAGAGAGAGAGAGAGAGCGAGCGGGAGAGAGAGGGGGGGAGAGAAGAGAAAAAGGGACACCAGCTTCCCCGCACACGTACGCGATATGTACGCGGCTGGTGTACGCGTAAAGAGCGTGTTGTCTCACGGTCACGCGTGTGCGAGGTACGTAATGGGTTGAAGAGAGCAGAGAGGGCGCAGTCGCGAAGCTGGAGCCACCCTCGCGACCCCCGGCAGCAGCGCCGGCGTCGGCGTCGGCGTCGGCGGCGGCGGCGGCGGCGGCGGCGATGGTGGTGGTGGTGGCGGCGGCGGCGGCGGCGTCAACCCCACCGGAACACCGTCCCGAGAAGGCAGCGAGTTCGACTCGTGCCGGGTTGCGAACCGCACACGGTTCGTCGATCGTTCACCTCGCGAAGGTGAGGGGGTGTTTTCGCTGAAGAGAGGTAGCGTCGCGACGGCGACGCGGCGCGGGAGCGCGGCAATTTTCGTCGCCGTATCCTCCTACCCTCTTTTTTTCTCTCCGCCCGTGAGTAACGCGCGCTACCGTCCGCGTTGACGAGATTCGCGAGGAGGAGCAAAGTATCGGCGCCGAGGCACGGATACGCGCTTCGTCTGGTCGCGAGTGCGGAAGGGACCTCGCGCGGTGCCATCGGGAGCGGAAGAGGAGAGCACGGGCGAGTTAGGGGTTGTTCGCCGGCGGCGGAGAATGTTCCGAGTGGGGAAGGAGCGTTGAGGACTCTATCTTCAGGGGAACGATATATAAGTCCGCGCGCCGCGCCGGTCTCGGAACCGCTCTCTAGCTCCCTGTGATTTATAAGCTGCGATCGTAAATCCGCTCGCGATCGGCGGGAGAAGAGAGGCAAGGGTGTGTGTATAGGTGGTACCCGTGTGTGTACGTGTGTTCTCCGGTATGACCAGTCACGAGTGAGGGGCTCCCCTGCACCCGACATCCATTCTCGCGGAATCACACGAACACGTAAGTGCTGATTGCCTTTCGTTGCCGCGCTCGTACGACCTGGACTTTATTACTTCGATAAACGCGCCGCCGTCGGCCCGAGAGACGGCGAAGCGTCGGAGCGAGCGCCCGTCGTTCGCGCCCACGTACAAGTCCGCGTAGAATTTCTCAAATTCCGGGGAGACTCGTCCGCCGCTGTCTTTGCCGACGGAAAAGGGACAGGTAATTTTATCAGCTGGAAACGCGCTCACGGCCTCACTGCTTTCCTTCCCTTCCTTTCCTCCTACGCGGAATATTCCGAGGGATATTAATATACCTGCGACAATCATCTTTCCGCCATCGAGACGGGTACTCGGATGGATTGAAAGATGGAAATTGAATACCAGCGGATCGTCGACGGACGGTCTATTCTAAATTGTGACGAGAGAAATATTTCAGATTGCCACTATCGCTAGAAATGCTGCTTATCAATTATCTGAAACGCGCTATTTAAAGCGCTACGCTAAATATTTCAAAGCAGAAAATTGCACGTTTGGAAGAGCGAAATTTCGAATATTTTAGTCGTCATAAGAATATTATGTTTGACATTTAACTGCGATATTCCAAGTCCATTCCTCAATCACATTTTGAGCGATTTGGCATCGATGTTTCTGATTACTTCAACCGAGTTTTCAACTGCTCACCGCAAAACCATGTTATGATAAAAGAACAACGATAATGTGTGACTATTTGACGTTCGGTATTGATTATAATAAACACCTCTTTTCTCTCTCTATCAGTTCTTCACCTGCACGAGGATATTTGGCAAAAAGGCCTTACTCGTATGGCGAGGGATTTCTCTGTCTCCTCCGTTTTAGGAATTTGCATCGGAGAATTTAAGAATTGCTTTAACGCAAAGATCGAAATTTTCCTCTAATGAAAAATCGCGAAGGGCTCTTCTTTCCCTCTCTTTGACAGCGAACCGTAAAGCAAGTGTCTCGACTTCTTGTTTTTTTTTTCGTTCTCGCGATGTTCAACGTTTTGAGCGTATTAATATTTTTCATCGCCCGGGTGCTGAAAAAATTGAACGTCGTGAACGACCTGCCGATTCCCAGAGAAATAGCAAAGAAAATTGTCGACGCTCGGAATATCTATATCTTTGCCGAAGTATCTATAAATTCGTCGATTCTCTCATTTCGAATGTCGCGAGATGTTAGAACTGGCATCCGCTATAATTGAGTTGAAGCTTCTCCACTCCTAATTCACTGCTTTCCTTAAACGCTGCATCCAATTTACACTACTACTCAGTGAAATCCCAATTCCGTGGAGGAACTTACTTTAGAACCTTATCTTTCGCAAATGGATTATGAGTATCCTTCAAATTGTACGCGCCTATTTATTGGAGCGACCGGTGAGGTGCGTCGAAATGTGACGAATTATTGCATAAAACATACACGAGCGTGAAAGACTCGCCGTGGAATTACGTATCGAGACTTTTCAAGTAACGTTTGCCGAAGAGAAGGGTAACTGGACTCGTAGGGCGTTAAAGGGACTCATGTTTTCTTTTATCAGTTGCGGAGCGATATTACGTAACCGTCTTCCGCGTGTGATTTCCCGAAAGCTGAGAAACACGGAAGTTGATCGAGTCGCCTAATTGGCAACCAGGCGGCGGCTTTGATCTGGAAATTGCAATTTCTGTTGTCTCGCGCGCGGCTGATTCGTCCCCGGTACCGTCTGTTTGTGCGGCGCGTTATCGCTAAGCGAAACAATCGGTCCACCGTTGCCCCCGCGAGGAACTTAAACTTTACTTTAAAACGTCCTAACGGAAGATAAATTATTGCGAATCCCGCGTTAAACCCACGTGGCGGCAGCCGGGGATGCACAAGGAATACATTAATGCGAAATGCATCGCGCGCTCTCGCGGCTGCTCCGCGCTCGCGAATGCAAAACTAACATCTGCGTTATCCCCGAGAAACGCAAAATCGCTTAAGCGCGTCTTAAGCGGGGAGGCGAAACTTTCGCTATATCCGTCTGACAGTTATCCGATACATTACACGGCGGGATACCCGATATATTATGCGCGGCTGGTATATATGCCGGTGCGAGTAGACGCCGCCGACGCCGCCGCGCGGATAATTTTATTCTAGCGCGCGAATTCCGGCGTGGCACGCGCATATTACGCCTTTTTCCCTCCTCCGGGCCGGACCGTGTACAGCTCAATGCGAATCCCGCGGCGCGAATGGAATACGCGGGCGATTCGGCGCGTAATGATATTACGTGCCATAAATTTTAGCACACCAAAGAGGAAGGGGTGAGAGAGGCGCGGAGAGACGCGCGGCACAGAGATGCCGGAACTCTTGAACCGACAGACGCGCTCGACGGCCTCGCTTTCATCTCGTTACGAGCTCTGGTGTGCGCGCGCGTTGCGCCTGCATCCGCCGGCGCGCGTCTACGCTCCGGCTTTTGCACGACTAATCGACGTTTCCGTCGCCGGCATCTTTCCGCGGTCGAGCGGTCGCGCGACGACGGCTCGACTCGCTCGTCGAAGTAAATGAAGCGATCATCCGCGTAAGGATTGCTGCAGGATAGAAAGAGCGATTGTGCCGCGAGCAGTGGTTGAAGGTCCCATAAAAGGCGATTTTTTACGGCTGTTTGGTACATGTATCAAAGTGTACCAGAGTGTCTCAGCGTCATGAC
>NW_011965555.1:0-7100 GCF_000949405.1 Vollenhovia emeryi
AAATTTTACAAGTGTACTAAAACTACAATGTTTTCATCCAAACATGCACAAAAATTTTCATATATGAAATCTCGCTTCTGACGTCACAGTTCAACGTCGCGGGAAGGGGAAATATTAAAAAGCATTTAGAAATCCATTGGATGTCGAGTGGATATTGTTGGGATCGATTTTATTGTATATAATTACGTCTTTAGGATGTCCTTAGGATATCCGGGTTTGGATCGCGTATAGAGATCTTATAAGCGGACATAGGGACGTCCTCAGTATATCCTTAGTATGTTCTACCGATTTTCACGGATATACCTGGGATGTTTGAAAATCCCTTTAGATATATCCGGTGGACATACTTGGGATCAACTTTTGCTGTGTGGGACGTGGTAGATAAAATCAAACAAACAGAATTAGTATACCAAATCAAGTGCACCTCATGTGAAGCATTTTATGTAGGGCAAACAAAACGACATTTGCAAACTAGAGTCAAGGAACATCAACGAAATATTAGAGGTTCAACTGCTGGCTTCTCGGTTGTTTCAAATCACCGCATGGATAAGGGTCATGATTTTGATTGGCGAGATCCACAGATATTACATAGAGAAAAGAATGTACGTAAAAGAGAGATAGCGGAGATATTCTACATAAAGAAAACTAATGCGAATATAAACCTGCAAAAAGATACAGAGAATTTAAACGTAATATATGATAGCTTGATAAAATTTTTAAACTAAGAACTTCGAAGTAACTTTTATCTTAATTTATACTATTTATTTATTTATTTATTTATTTATTATTTTTCTTTTTATCCCCTTTGACTCCGGTGTTATGATAGCTTGATAAAAAAAATTTTGAACTAAGAACTTCGACGTAACTTTTATCTTAATTAATTAATTAATTTATTATATATATTTTTCTCTTTTACCCACATTGACTCCGTTTTCGGTCCATAGCATTATATAATTTTAATAAATTTCAAAATGTTAGTCTTATACCCCGACGGACACTTTTTGTCTATAGAACGTATTTATTATATATGCTTCTTTTTAACCTTTTGACTCCGGCTCCGGTTTATTAGTTATGTACTTATTTATTGCCATGTTCTCTGTATCTCCTTCACACCATTGTCAGACTTCAGTCCTACTTTGAGTGTTACATCGGATGGACGTGCCGTCTAACACAGTTCTCCATGTGATGCCCAGAAATGGAAGTGAAGCTGTTCTTTAATTTTTGATACTAATGGCGTAATATTGTAAGTTTACAGAAAATAATTCACGACATTCATTTTTACTTATCCTTGACTTTGTTTCCCAATTGACACGACTGTAAGATGCGTCTTGTTTTGTAAAATAATTATAGATTGTTGAATTCCCTGAAAAGGACCACAACCCGCATGGTCGAAACGTCGGATTAAATGAATAAATAAACCATCTGCCAGCCTAAGTCGTCTAACAATTCTTTTTATCGTTGAACATTCACTGGCGATTCACATTCTAAAGTTGTCATTTATTTTTGGTCCAAATAAGATTCGTCGGACGTCTGATGGACATCCATATCACATACGTTTGACACAACTTCGAACATCAATAAAATATCTGAAATAAGACTGTTGTCGAATCTGTTTTGGACTTATTTTGGATTATCTTGGATGTATTAACGATATCCAAAATAAATCTAAAATAGGTCGAAAGCGGTATGATTTTGGACATATCATGTACATAATTTTTGGGATATACATATATATTCGCGGATCTAATAAAAAAATTTATTTAAAAATAATAAAACAATTGATTATTTAAATATAAACATTTATTGGCTCTTGAGTTTGATACCGAAAATACTGTTTTGTTAATACATAATAATATATAATAATCTTTATATATTATAAATTTATTTTTATACGTACATATATATATTATATAATGTACAAAAGTTTAAATATTGTATACAGGATGTCGGGTAAAGGTTGTGCCAAAACACTCGTGAACAGGTAGAATACAATAAATTGAACAGAAAAGTCTTATATTATTTTGTAAATTCGCAATAATTATTGTGTTATTAATTAAGATATTTAAGCCGATGAGTGCATTGAAAGTGCTAGTTTTTGGAATCGGTAGGCATCATAGACAATAGAATTAATAGATAGGCCACAAAGATAATGGCAGGGGTCTATCTATTCTATTATAATATATATATTATCCATGATGCCTACCGATTCCGAACTACCGCTTTCTATGCGTCCATTGGCTTAAATACTTAAAATAATCACACAATTAATTAATAACACAATTGTTACCCGACAATCTGTATATTTAAGGACAATAATAATATATATTAACTATAAAAGATAATAATATATAAAAATCTAACATATGTATGGTTTATTTATATAAGATATATTTATACATAAGATATTATATATCAAAGAAATATCATTTTTCATTGACTGGAAATATTACGCATTGAAAATCTTATTTAAAAACTAGAAATTAAATTGAACATTTTGTTACGGAGGAAACATTAAGTATCACATACGTACATATTATAAAATAAATCTTAACAACTTAAAAAACTTTGATTGCTTACAAAATTATTATTACACATATGTGTTCTATAGATATACAGTGTACCAAAAGTTGGAAACGGTCGAATATTTCATAAACTATGCATTTTAGAAAGAAATGTTTCAGACGAAAGTTGTTTGGTTCGAAAAGTGACATAAGATGGTGTCATTGGATTGATCTTGAGTGAATGTGCCAAGGTTATATGGAGCTCAACTTTGATTTTTTAAATAGAACTCCCTATTTTTCATTGCATATTCTTGTAGCTTACCTCGATGGCTTTTCAAAACACTATAATTAAGTGCCTCTTCATTCAGTACTTTTCGAGTTATGGAGCTTGAAAGTCACAGTACCGTCGGCATTAGCATTACCCAAGGTGTACAGCGTGGAGGTTGCACGGTCAGATTTACATCACTTGCGCGCGCGCGTAATAGGTGAATCCGACCGTGCAATCTTTAACCGACCTGCAAACCGTTAACAAACACCGGCCGACGGCTAAATCTTCTTGAATGTCACTCAGGATCATGACCATGACAACTTATGTCAAGGTCATCAAGATTGGAGGGTGGTCCGTTATAGTACATAATTACTAAATATATGTATAAACAATATACTAAAATTTTTAGAATCTTTGAACATGATACTACGGTTGGCAGAAGAATACTCATCTCCTTTTCAATTTTGGTTGGGCAGCAACTTATTCATTGGAATATATGACCCACAACAGGCAAAAGTAAAGGAAAATCATTCAGTTTAACCTAATGTTTCTATTATCTTTTCATAAATAGCTATTTTAAATGATTTTCTACATATATATTTTATACATACATGCATATGTAATGTACATATCTTTATAATTAACTTTAACTAATCACAAATTGGTTCATAATTGATGAAATATGTATATATTTATTACACGAATGAAACAAACATGCGCACTTTTCCACAAATGTAAAAACGTTAATTTATAATGTTTTAGGCTATCTTACACGGCAGAAATTGCATAGATAAAAGTATAATTTATAAGCTTTTCAAACCATTATTTGGTATGGGATTATTTACTGCTCCTGGTAAGATATCATATCTACAAAAGTACTAACAATAAAACTAATAGCTTTTTTGTAACTATGCAATTGGTTACTTTCTTTATAATTATTAATTTTAAAAAAGCTTTTAGATTTGTTCTAACATACTGTCAGAATTGTTTATATTCTAGTGTTACATTTATAAAGTATATGTATTTATTTTTATATTAAAGTTTACTTATATTATTTCTGAATCCTAATATTATTTAGCATTATTATACATATAATAATATTAATTGTTAGTTACGCCATAAATTTTCTAAAACATTTTTTAGCATCCATATGGACCCGATTAAGAAAAATAAGTGGACATACATTCCGTCCATCCATATTGCAGGATTTCTTCAAGATATTCGTTGAAGAATCTGATATACTTACAAATGAATTGAATGAGAATATAAATGAAGGAAAGGAAATAATTCTTATTGACATAATAACACAGCACGCTTGGGAAATGGCATGTCGTAAGGTTATATTTATATATAACCACTTAGAAGTACGCTGGATCAGCCGTTGTTGAGATCCAAAAATCTGAGGACCTGTCAACTCGCATATAATACTCGCGTAAACTACACGATCGGTCTCGCGCGCGCGTTCTAGCTACGCTTATACTAGGCGCGAGGCACTACTGTGTCTCGTGATTGTAATCTTTCTGCAGGCGGACTTTTTACCTGCAATCCTGCAGCAATATTGCAATATTTTGCATTATTTAGGCAATATATTGCAACCGTAGACATGGTAAATATAGACTGTGCGCTCCATTGAATAAGCTGAAGCTTGTAGAGAGAGAGAGAGAGAGAGAGAGAGAGAGAGAGAGAGAGAGAGATTTAAGAAAACTTTCTTTCTGTCTCATGCCATCGTAAAAGAAAAGAATCGTGCCTACGCAATATTACCCAGGCGTGATTCTCCCTTGTCACGATGGTGGGACAGAGAAAGAAAGTCTTCTTAAATATTCTCTGTCTCTCTCTTCACAAACTTCAGCTTATTCAATAGGACACACAGTCTATATTTACTATGTCTATGGTTGCAACCTTGCCGCGAAATGTTGCTACAATGTGGCTGAAATTTTACTGTGCTGTATGGGTTATATGATACGATCTAATTAGATATAATTAGAAATAATTTTATCTATTTATATGTGACTAAATCAGGTCAAAATTCATGTATAATTATGTTGCAATGTTACATGCAACATTTGACATAATGATATTTAAACTTTTTTTCCCGGAAAGGTTCAAATGTGCTATTAAATATATGAGATCACTGACCTCTGCAAGCAAATACTTATTAGTAAAGTCAAAAGATACACTGTTTTGAAGAAATTTGATAGCTCTTTGAGACTTGACAACATCACATATTTTTTTATATTTTTAAATGTGCATATATAATCTAGTATATCAATGCATTTGATCAATAATGTATTAAGTGTTACCTTTTTATGAAAAAAGTCATATGAATTTACAAAAATAAAAGGGGCCCTACCAAAGCACAACATTCTCACCGGTAATATCTCTTTTTTTAGAAAAGGATATATGCTACCATAATTATGCTACTTAATAAAAAATACGGAACCCACTTTAAATGTTTATAACTGTTCAATTATCAAACCGCGGTAACTCTACGAAAAATATCAGCAAAAAATTAAAAAAGAAAACTCTAAATCTATACTTCCATGCCTATAGCAATTTTTGAAAATACTTAATTTTCGTAGCTTTGTGGTTCAAAGAAATATAATAAAGTGGCTAAAGTTAAACAGTTTAAATGATTCAAATGTGTTCTCTTCTTTGTATAGTATAATATAAATAGAGTATAACATAAAATTAAATAATAAATGAATATTCTATATAAAATTCTATATTTATTGTATAATCAATAGTTCATTAATACTTCAAGTAGTAATATTTCTTTTATATGTTGTTATTATAAAGGTACTATGATGGGCATAAAGTTGGAACAAAAAAAAAACAAGGAATATGTCAAAGCAGTTCAAAGGTATAAATTTTTATATTCAGAATATATATAGAATTCTTTTAATTCCAAAATTTTATATTTCTGTGAAAAATCACATTTGTATGTATCAAAAAAATTTTTAGTAGGTGTATTTATTAATTTTTGTAAATTAATATTTATTATAAATAAACTAATATTGTTACTGAAGAAAGATGTTCTTTAGTACTGAAAAAACGATATCTCTTTCTATTTATAAAATTTTGAACCTTAAATAGTCGCAGTTAGTTCAATAATCTTTTATAACCTTATCTGATATATAAAAATTTTGATTTTATATAAAACCGTGTTTCAGGTTCAAACATAATTTTATGCAAAGAACAAAACATATATTATTATATTTTGATGGTACATTCTCTATTACTGCATTGGGCCGCAAACAGAAGAGAGCTACGGATTTAATAAATTCACTTGGCGATGAGGTAATGCTACCATAAATAGATTTATTAACATCTTGCACTATTTTATCCATTACATAATATATTATTACATAGATGATACAGCAGCTCAAACATGATCCCAATAATCTGAATACTACAGATGAAAATAACCGAACTCGTAAGTTTATTCACATTTCATATAAAAGTTATGAAAATGCTTTCGTTTGCAAAATGATGGCAATATAAATTGTTCGGAACTATTTAAAACAATATTAAATACTTTCTTTTATTAGTATACATTTCCAGAAAATTTTTTCTACTTTTTACTTTTAATTTTTATATAAAAGTGTAGTTTAAGTTTAAAATTAAAGTTTTCCAGCATATAATTAACAAAAATTATGTTCATATTTTAAATGCTTAGTTTAATTTAATATGTATATTTCTTTCGTTATATAGATAGAAATTTTTACCAAATTCTGACGAAAGCGTCGCAAGAAACGAACTTCACAGACGAAGATTTTCATTATAATATTATGACTATGTTGTTAACGGTACAAACAATGTTTTCTAATACTTATACAATAAATAAAAAACTATATATATAATGTTAAAGTGAATTTATATTTGCAGGCCAGTGACACAATTTCAACTGTAATCAATTTTGTGACGTTTATACTGGCAAATTTCCCCGAGATACAAGTAAGTATAAAATATATACAGGGTGTCGGATTCGATATGGACGACTCCAAAGATTATAGTAGATTGGGTTAAACTGAGAAGAAAAGTTATATACCATTTTACAAAATCCGTAATTATTATCGCATTATTAAGAAAAACGTCTGAGCCAATAAGTGCACGGAGGAGCGGAAGGCCGGACTCGGCAGACATGCAAAATGGTGTAACTGTTGACATCTCTCAAGAATCGATAGCGAGAGGTGGAGTCACGATCTCATCGATCGATGAGAGACGGGGGCGAGCGGGGAGCGGTGAGCGGGCGAACGGCGCGCAGCGAGAGAACGTGCGACATATGACAACGCGCCGAAAAAGTTTTTCTGGTGGTAGGAGAATAATACACC
>NW_011965556.1:0-2008 GCF_000949405.1 Vollenhovia emeryi
TTAAATTCCGTATTCTCCGCGTCTTATTGTCAAACCCAGATCATTGCGTATTAATTTCTGTGTTCCGATATCATTGCGTATTTTCTATGTTACAATCCGTCTAATCCTTTTCTTTTCCTGTATTTTCTTTATAGGGCGGACTCTTGTACCTACTAATCCTTATCTTTTCTTTGTATTTACATACAGGGCGTACTCTTGTAATTACCTCGATCTTGTAGATATCCTGAATAAACCACGTTCCTATTATTATTACCGAAAAACACCTGTAAGACTTATTCCGAATCCCTTCCAAGCGACTGACTCTATTAAGCGAATTAAAATCTACCTTGCCTCCTTTCCTCCCGACGGCCCTGGAGCTGGGCATATTCGGCAACAGGAGGAACGGAGGATCCATCTATTCTAACCGACACACAGCACGTCAAAATACCGACCGCGAGAACGCTAGCTCCTCCAACCGTCAATCGGAACCGCGTGTCCGATTGAAAATAATTCCTGCCGGAATCCTGTCCGGAACCGGGAGGAGCTAGACCGAGATAATAACGTTCGTTACATGGATAATAAATGTTCTCCAGAATTCGTCTTTTCGTTCATTACCATTTCACTTAGAAAAAGATTAATGGTATTCCAATATTCCACAAGTCTTTCAATACATGTATGACGAGCAAGCCATCGTGTATCGGACAACTTTAGAATTTTTCGGTGTTTTTCCTGAAAACATTCACTAAAATCTTCAAAAATAGCAAATCGCTTGGGACTATTATTGATGTAAGTTGCTATTTTTTTTACAAATTCCTCGCAATAGTCTGGAATCTTTGCACATGCAGCATGTGCAACTAAGGCAGCGAAATGACATGGACATGAGAGTGTTAATAAATTTTTACACTTTTCTCCAAGCTTTGTTTTAAATGATGAATATTTACCTGTCGTCACGGACGCATTGTCGCATGATAGAGCAACAATATTTTGAAATGGAATTTGGAATGTCCACATATCATTTCTAAAAGCTTCAAATAATTTTTCCGCGCTACTATCTTTTGCATCAATATCAATTAATTTTACTAATTGCGAGCGAATGTCTAATGTTTCAGGATCAACATACCGAACAAGAAACGTCATCCATTTTTTATTAGAAATGTCTGAGGTTCGTCAATAAAAACACTGAATTTAGTGTTTTGAATATTTTCTACTACACGATTCGTTTCAACCGGACACAACACGTTTGCAATAATTTTTTGACATTTAGTCCGACTCATACTAATGCTTTGCAATATCTTGGAATCTTTTCCTATATGTTGAAAAAATTTCAGCATTTTTTCTGCAGTTTGATGCGAAATGCTATTTTCGGCGACGAACGCAGCGAATTGAATTTGTGCTATTTTCGATTGCTCATCAAACGGCAGAACTGCTTCATTTGTTACATTTGTACTTTCGTTACTTTCTTTTATACTTGCACTGTTTTGTGCAACAATTTTTAAATGTGTTGCGGATTCCGCATGATGATAAATATTCGATAAATGAGCTGATAAATATGTGCCACAAAAAGAACAAAAACATGATTTTTCATCATGTGATACTTCGCGTAACCATGGTTGAAATTGTTCTAATTCCAACCATTGTTGTCGAAATTTTCTCCTTGAAATTGTTGTACTTACATTTGCATCGTCATTATTATCGTCATTAGATAATACTAAAGGTTCTTTTATATTGTTTTTGTCACACAAAGAATCCGCATGTTTCGAAATGCGCGTGTTGCAAGAAAAGTTTTTATTACATATAATACAATGATACAAACTATCATTAGACGGAACTTTTCTTATCCAAGTCTTATACCGATTATCGTGAAGCCAAGCTTTTGAAAAGCTTCGCTTACATTTTTTCCAACGAATCGCACATTTCAAATTATGTAAATATATATTTATATGTATATATATTTTTTCCTATGCTTGATATATATATATTATACATATTTTTCCTATTCCTAGAGAAAGAGAGAGAGAGAGAGAGAGAG
>NW_011965556.1:3674-7101 GCF_000949405.1 Vollenhovia emeryi
AACCCCCAATCAGGTAGGCTAAAAATCGCAAAATGTATTTTTGTGACATAAGAAGTTAGATTAAGTTACGTTGTCCTGCAGATTCATATTTGTTTGATTTTTAGGACCAGAGGCTTGTAAATTGTTTTATAATATTCGCCAACGCTTCGGCAGAGAAAAGCGAAAAGTACTAGTGTCACTAAAGGGGAAGTCAGGACAGGGAGCGATGGCACCATATGTACCCACATGGCCATTGTATGAGGAATGTATGTTTCTGGCAGACCATATTGTTGCACGCAAGTATGTGTTTTATTTTATGTGCATAGTACAGATATATTTGGACAAACTGGGTCATATTATGTTTTGATCTATTTTCCAGAACGTCAAGTAGCTACAGTACGAATGCTTTGCCAAAAAGTCAGACGGCTACAGTTGTGAGGCCCAATTTTGAAGCTGACAGAGCTTCACCTGTGTTTGCCCGACCCTCTCCCTCACCGTCACCACCTGTATTCAGGTCAACTCTAGCTCGACCCCCCTTCGCCACCTGCAATTAGGTCAATTTTGTCACCTCAAACTTCAGAGTTGCTGTCGCCGTCTAGTATGTGGAGCAGTGATAATTATTTGTTTCTTGAAAAGTACAAACAATTTTTTGGTAATACTGTGAAATGGAATTAACATCAATTACATCACGTGTAATTTTTTTCGCAGATGTTGAATCTAATGCTTCTAATAGTCAGAACTCAGCTGGGCAGTCACTTGCAAGTACAGCAGGAGTTTCAGATTCTTTAGATGTGAGCTCGGCGTCTGAATCTATTATACAGACCATATAAACGGCAAAATTGAAAGGAAAACGCACTGTGAGTTTCGGCAGCTTTTTTAACGAGTTTTGTGCAAAATTTGATCGCGCAACGTTGTTCGGAAGTATCCGCCATCGCGCGTCGTGACGTGATGTCGAAACGAGGGTGCACTTAATCAGCTATTCTGATGCTTCTGATTGTTGCAGCAGACTGCACGTTAGTGCGAAATGAAGCTAAGAGTCCCCCCCACCTCACCCAACCGGTCCGAACACGCTGCGACCAGTAGGGGCGCGGCAAAAAAGTATATTTCATGACTTTTGGGACAAACCATGTATGTTCAATAAATATATGATAAATAGTTATGACTAGTCTTGATTGGTCTTGATTAGTCGTTGGTTAGTCTCGATTAGTCTTGTAGTAAAAGACGCTGCTGCGGTTGCGGTGTATAGAGCCTGTTCACTGCCAGCGCCGGGTCAGAGGATCCTTCGCAAGGTTGGGTGTAGATTGCCCGCCCATTGCGTGATAAATAAATAAATTAATTAATTAAATAAATTAGGACAACTACAGTGTACAGTAACCCACGTCTGCCCGTAGTGCGTCAGTTGGCTGAGAGGCTATTGGGTTGGAAGTTTTTATCCGACGGAGCTGGGGGCCTCCGCCGGCACGCGAGGAGCATCGTAATCCATGAACATGTGGTATTGCTCGATGGAATTACGTAGCGCTATCAACGATATTGTGATGAGCATCTTGCAGTCTGAGATTCCTAATTTCGCCAAGTTTCTGACTGTCTCCTTGGGCATTGCTCCTCGCATTCCCACCACGATTGGTAGGACTTCTGCAGCGCAAGCTCCTAGGTCGCGCTGCAGGTGAGGTAGCAGTCGGCTATATTTTCTAACTTTGTCTTTGTGTCCCTGAACAAGGTAATCATTGTCTTCGTGGCGGACCGTAACATCGACCACTAAGACCCCTTTCCGGCTCTGTATTACCAGATCGGGTTTGAGATTCCCGTCCGAGGGTGGCCTGTAAGTTGTTTCCCTCGTTACTGCTACCTCTTTGTCTCTGCTTGTGACTTTGTCGACGAGTAGATTAACTATCTCGTCGTGGCGGCGGATCGTGTGTTCCTTCATGATAGTGCACTGCCCCAGGATGTGTGCGAGAGTTTCAGGCTTACTCTTGCACTTTCTACGTCTCACGTCCGCCATCGGGCCAGCTCTATTTAAGTTGACTCTGTTTGCGGTGGTGTTGGTGCGCATTTTGAGGGCCGTTATGAATCTGCATGGCTTTAGGAGCGACGGTTTATAGAGCCAAGCATTTCCAAACTTATCGTCGGTGAGAGACTCAACCGACTTTCCTTGCGACACCAGAGCTGCCCATGCTGCGAGCTCTTGTTTGCGCATCTTGGCCTTGTACCTTTTGATGGCGTCCATATTGGTTGGCCAGTTTATTCGAGCGGAGGCCACTAGACTCTTGAGACGGTTCACCATGCCTGCAGCCTCCGCTAGAGCTCGCATCACGGAGTCTTCGGACTCCGTGAATTTTAGTCCAGCCCGTAAGCTGGAACCCACCACCAAAGTTTCCAGCTTAGGGAATCCTAGTCCCCCGTCTCTCTTGCCGCAGTATAGTAATCCGTTGGCTGTTGATTGCGGCAAGTGGTAGATGTCCTTGATCACCACCCGTAGCTCCTGGTCTAGTTGCCTAAGATAGGTTACTGGTGGCGCCGCCAGTACCAACTGATACAGTAGTGTGGGACTAGGTATGTGGAGATGATCTGGACCTTCTGGGGTGGTTTCAGCGCCAACTTTTTGATGCGTTGGAGCGCTGAGCAGAGATTATCCTTTAGGCCCTTTATATCTATTCCAGCCCAAGGAGATATTCTCACACCCAGGTATTTTATTGTGGTACCCGCATCCGCGTACGGGATACCATCTCCACTTAGTAGTGTCAGCCCGGGATCTGCCAGGTACCAGGAGTCTTTGGTCGGCTTGATCATGAATGTTGAGCATTTCTCCGCGGAGACTCTCATACCTAGCCCCCTTAGGTAGGTCTCCGCGCTTCTGAGCAGATTTCTGGCTTGTGGTACATTTTGTGCCGTAAGGATTATGTCGTCTGCGAATGCCAGTGCTGATACGCTTGTATCATTATTGATTGTGTACCCAGGCTGACTTTCCAACGCTTTCAACATGGGCTCCATCACCAAGTTGAATAAAAGAGGAGAGAGGGGGTCTCCCTGCTTGACCCCGCGTTGGATTTTTATTTCTATTCTCTCCTCTTTGTTTCTGATGGTCGTATACAGTGTATACACATCCTTGTAGGAGTCTGTCACGAGTCGTACCACTAACTCGGGCAGCCCCTTTTTACGCAGCGCAGCTCCAATGGCTTCGTGCGGTATTGTGTCGAACGCCTTGGAGACGTCCAGCTGCATTGCGACCAGGCCTTCTGTCATTTTTGAGTGCCTCAGCAACTCACTTAGGATGTGTATGTTATTGAAGCATCCTGCCTCCGTCGTAAAGCCCTTCTGACGGGGCGTCATTGTCACCTCTTTTCTTAGTTTCTGGTCGATTATCCCCCAGAATAATCTACTCAGAATCGAGCTTATCGTAATTGGTCGATAGTTGGTAACTTTTGTTTTGTCCTGTCCATCTGTTCGCGGC
>NW_011965557.1:0-7102 GCF_000949405.1 Vollenhovia emeryi
AGACACTACCGTGTCTCGGGATTGTATTGAATATAACAATATTGTGAAACTAAATTTTAATCTTATTAAAATATAAAATGTTAAATGTTGGTACTAATGTAACTTAAAAAATCATAATTATTAATAATTAAGTAATAAAATACCTCTAATCGACAAGACACGCCATACTTGATGCAAGGCTTCATGCACACTTCTTGATTCATTGTGAATATGTATTGCAATACTGCATATTTCATTTGGTAAAAATAACCGATTAAACGATTCACCTAGTGACGCCTGTAATTAATTGACATTGACCGTCTCGCCGGTTTCGTCGGTCGTGCGTCATTTCGCACAGAAATTAGATTCTATGAAGACAGTGATTAGACATTCACATACCTATCTGCTTATCTGATAATAAAATATTATAAATGATCCAGCGGTGCGCAATAAAAATTTCCATTATGATTATATGTATATAGTTAGAATATCCCCCAAGTGTATTTGTTATCTCTTATTACAGGAAAAACGTGTTGCGTGAAGACTCGGTCGCATGGACGGCCAAATAGCGCATGTGCAGAGGCGATTTTAATTATTTCTCGATAATGGTTTTACGAAACGAAACTTTATCATATATGTTTGAATTCGTAAAAGAATAACCTTTTGTTTGGTGGCAACAAAGTTTTAAAAGTTTTAAAAATTTGTGTGGGTGGGAGGGGGGTATGTTGCAAAATTTAAAAAAATTAAAATTTTTTCTTTCGCCGTTTTGTAGTACTTTTGAAACCATTTAATTAAAAAAAAGAGAATTTTCTATCTCTTATAGTTTCGGAGATATTCGCATCGAAAGAGAAAAACCGATTTTTTTCACAGGGGTGTTTCACCCCCTAAAAGCGCGTTAGAGCACGTATAAAAAAATACGTGTCTCTTAGTTTTAGCTGGAAAACAACATATTCAAAGCTCATCCAAATCGGAGGACGACACTTTGAAACGGTCCCTTGTCAGTAAGGTGACCTTGACAACATATGCCAAGGTCAAGGTCATTGGGGCTGGGTCCGTGTTTGTAAAGTTTTACCAAAAATACATTTTACAGTAGAACCTCGGTTATACGGCCTTCGATCAACCGAGGCTCCGCGTTATCCGAGCCACCGGACTTATCCGAGCACTCCGCGTTAATCGAGGTATGCGCTCGGATAATACGGAAAAACTCGGATAAAACGGATGACGCCGCTATGCTGTATGCGCGGAGTAGTTTGCGATTGCAACATACTTTTTGCTTAAACAAGCATAAATTTTAATCTACGTTCGTTAAATTTTTACTTTTATATGTTCATGGGGTTAAATTCCATTGTAGCATTTTAAATATATAAAAAATAATAAAAGTTTTCGAATTTTATGTTTCTTCCGTGTTATCCGAGTTTTCGCTTGTCCGAGGTACCCCCTCCCCACATTACCTCGGATAAAAGAGGTTCTACTGTACCTGAATTCTAACTTCTTTCTCCTTTGAAACATTTTCCAAAATATGGCTTATTACAGTTCCAACGAAGTTGTAGATATTTTACTTTCACTTGGCGAGTCTCGTCAAAATTATCGTCAAGCAGCTGCATTGTATTGTTAAAAATTTCCCAACAGACGTCATCCTACTGGTCAACAAATAAAACGCATCGAATTGCGAGAACGACTAGTGGTTCGACAAAGAGTCAGAAGATGTCGCACTGCTGATAACGATAATGACGACCCCCGAGTTCAACGTGTGCTCACTGCAGTTGGATTAGACTCTCATATTTCTACTCGCCAAATTGAAAGATTGACAGGATTGCCACATCCTACTGTGTGGAGAATTTTAAAGAGGTATAGGTTTCATCAGTATCATATTACCCTTACTCAATAGTTAAGTGAAAATGATATGGTGTTGAGAATTCAATTTTGTGAATGAGCTTTGGAAAGGATACGGTTAAGTAAAGGAATTCTGGTAAATCCTAAAAGAATTATCTGATTCGTCCATATTCAACCAGAAATTGTTTTCAGTGTATAAATCCTCATTGGACTCACATGGTTGACAATCAACGCAGGTGGACTCTTCATGTATGGTGTGGAATAATTAATGGCTATTTGATAGGACCTTACTTTTTTGAAGACAATTTAAACAGTGCAAGACACCTTTCATTTTTGCAAAACGAATTACCAGGTCTTTTAGAAGAGGTTGATATCAATACTCGTCAAAGAATGTGGTGGCAACAAGATGGAGCACCGCCTCACTCGGCTGGAATAGTCATCACTTACCTTAATCAAGTGTACCATGAAAAATGGATAGGTAGATTCGGCCCTACAAAGTGGCCTCCACGTTCTCCAGATTTAACTTTACCAGATTTTTACTTGTGGGGTTATTTGAAAAATGTAGTATACAAAGAAGCTCCGACATCTCGAGAGAATATGAAAAACAGAATAAAAAGAGCCTGCAATAATATTCCTCGGCGAGTTTTGTTATCTACCATTATAAATTTTCAGAAACGGCTCCGTTTATGTTTACAACAGAATGGTAGTGTATTCGAACATTTATTAAATGGATAATGTAGGCGAGAATATATTCACGGGCGTACATTTCGAACGAGCGTACAGAGACGAGCGGCATAAGCGTTAGCCTGTATATGTTTTCGGGTAGGACGGCCGACGGTCGAGACGATAAATAGAGTATCGATAAATAGAGTATCGTCTCGGGCGTTGAAAATAACGAATCTAGGCAGGTGGCCGATTGGTTGGCGTCGATACCTCCGA
Organism: Vollenhovia emeryi; assembly: GCF_000949405.1. Lineage (NCBI taxonomy): Eukaryota > Metazoa > Arthropoda > Insecta > Hymenoptera > Formicidae > Vollenhovia > Vollenhovia emeryi. Next base: position 2,752 of record NW_011965557.1, read on the forward strand.
TACAAATATAAGCGCGGATTCGGAGAACAGAGCAGATTCTTCCTGGAGACACGAACCAAGAGAGATCTTCGCAGAACATAGAACCAGGCCAAGTTGAGGGAAGACACTACACCCGCCAGATTACTCTCTTTTGTACAAGATAGTGAATACATTATATTTAAAAGATACGAGTCTCCAGTATCCTATCAATCTCCTCAATCCGGGATCATATATATAATCGAGGACTTTCGCTCTCCTGACGTATTAAACCGACTACAACATCAGAAGTGGGATCCGTACCCGCACACCTACAAAGAGCTGGACTTGAGAAGCAGCGGAACGGATGAGAGGCTGCATCCTGAACGATATATCCAAGCGGCGAAGGAACAGGAGAGACGATACCCCGATTCCGAGATCACTCACCGAGTAAGGTAGGATACGCTCCTTATCGGTGCGAAGCGACGGGAACGCGAAGTGCGCGGGTGAAGGATAAAGGCCGGTACGATGAACGTAACTCCTGCGAATACAGAATCGGGGGTGGGCTATACGGTGGTGGACTTAAGGGAGGCTCTTCGCGAGCGTGGACTTAGTACGAACGGTACGAAGGCGGAGTTGATCCGTCGACTAGAAGGAGACGATCCGAGTGTATGGAGTGAACTCGCGGCGCGACGGAAAGGTGCTTCGGGTGTGACGGACTCGTCGGGTGCCGGGGGGGCTCACCAGCCGGAGGACCACGAGATGACCCAGGATGACAGGATGGTCCGGGAGGGCGATAGGGTGGCCAGGACGGACGACGAGGTGCCAACGCGGGAGGAGCCCGAAGACAACGCGGCGTCGGAAGTGGAGGGACGCGAGAACGCGATGCGGGAACTCTCGATATTGCGCAGAGAAAAGGAGCTCTGGGAACGAGAACAACGACTGCTCCGGCGGGAGCTGGAGATGCTGAGGGCCTCCCCGGCGATGGCGAGCGCGGCGGCGAGCGCGACGGCGAGTGCGGTGAGCGGCGGCGGCGTGGCGTCGGGTGGTATCCGGGGCCTCCGAGAGTTGCTGCCTGAGTTCGGCAGGGCGGATAGCGACTTCTGGAGGTGGAGACAGCAGTTACAGCTGTTGAGGACGACGTACCAGCTGGATGAAAATTCGACACGAATATTAGTAAGTTCGCGGCTGAAGGGACGTGCGCTCTCGTGGTTTCACTCGAGGGCGGAATATCTGACATTGAGTATCGAGGAGCTGCTCAAGGAGATGGAGCAGATGTTTGATCTTCGTTCAGGCAAGTTGGCTCTGAGAAGAGAGTTTGAGGCTCGACTTTGGGAAGGAGGGGAGTCGTTTTGTGACTATTACCATGACAAGATGATCCTCGCCAACCGTATCCCGATTGCTGAGAGCGAGATCCTGGATTGCATAATTGAGGGCGTGACGGACCGACGACTGCGGGATCAAGCTAACCTGATGAATTACCGAACGGGAGCCGAGCTGCTGAAGGCGTTCGAAAAAATTTAGTTGGAGAAGAGACGACCGGACGACGCCCGAACGAGGAGGAATGGAGCGAGAACATCCGGCGGCAAAAGGACCGAGACGCCGTCGACGAGAGGAAGACCGCTGATGTGCTTCAGGTGCCAGAGGACGGGGCACATCGCGGCACAGTGCGGACAGGGAAAGAAAAAGTGTTTCGTGTGCGAATCAACGGAACATTTGGCGGGGGAGTGTCCGAGGCGCGGTAAACCATCGGCGTCGGGGATATCCGGGGATGTTGCGCGAGTGGCCTCGACAAACGTGGTACAACCGATCGAGTTGCCGAGTCCGTATATGACCCGCGTAAAGATTACGCCCGAGGGTAGCGGTGAACCGTGCTACGTTGTCGAGGCGATGATTGACTCGGGCTCGCCGATCAGTCTGGTGCGTAGCGAGGTAATTCGGGGTGATCCGCGCTTGCTCGAGGGCGAGAGGAGCCAGTTTTGCGGGATCAATGGCTCGCAATTAAAATTCAACGGCATATTTAGCGGCATATTAGAGGTCAGCGGCGTGCGAACTAAAATAAGATTTTATACGGTGCCGAGTAGAACTATGGCGTACGACGTTCTTTTGAGAAGGGATTTCATAAATTGTCCGCGGTTATGCGTAACCTTCGGGAAAACCGTTAGGATTACGGGCGTCGAGGAAGCGTGCGCAATAAATCAATTGTTGCATATCGAGTGCGGCGATCATTTTGCTCACTCTCGCGACGAGCTAAAAATAAATCCCGCTGTCGGGACAGATGTGTCCGCGAAAATACGTGGAGTTTATGAATCCGATTACTTAAGGAATCTTCGAGGGGAAGGGAACGTGCCCGGTTTCGAAATGGTCATTGCGCTCAAACACGAGCAACCGATTAGCTCGCGTCCGCGGAGGTTGTCGTTCGCGGATAAAGAAATTTTGCGCTGGATCCTGGACGATCTATTAGAAAGGGAAATAATTCGTCCGAGTTGTTCCCCCTATGCGAGCCCAATTGTATTGGCAAAGAAAAAAAATCAAAGTTATCGTTTATGCGTAGACTTTCGCGAATTAAATAAAATCACAGTCCGCGACAACTTTCCGACCGAGTTGATTGACGACAACATTGACCGTCTGCGAGGGAAAAAATATTTCACGCTTTTGGATCTAAAAGACGGATTTCACCACGTGAAGATGCACGAAGCATCCGTGAAATACACATCTTTTGTAACACCGCTAGGGCAGTTCGAATATCTGCGTATGCCGTTTGGCCTAACGAACGCGCCTCGCGTTTTCCAACGGTTCGTGCGTACCGTCTTCGAGCCGTTGATCCGGAAGGACAAAATATTGACCTATCTCGACGACTTGTTGATCGCGACGGGGAACATGAGCGAGCATATCGAGACTTTGTCCGAAGTATTCGAGATAGCGGGTAGACACAAATTACAGTTCAGACTCGACAAGTGCTATTTCGCACAGACGGAAATTAAATATTTAGGATACTGCGTAAGTGGGCACGGTATCAGGCCTAGCGACGAGAACATCGAGTCCGTTCTCGATTACCCGATGCCGCGTAGCGCGAAGGACGTGCAGAGGTTCGTCGGGCTTGCGAGCTATTTTCGCCGGTTCATCCCCGGGTTTTCGGTAATAGCGAAGCCCCTGTACGACATCTTGAAAAAGGATGCTCAATTTAAATTTGAGGTGGCGGAGAACTCCGCATTCGAGGCGCTCAAGGGGCGCTTAGCGAGCAAGCCGGTGCTTTCGATTTATTCACCGCACGCTGAAACGGAGTTGCACTGTGATGCGAGTGCCAGCGGCTTCGGCGGTATTTTATTGCAAAAAAGCACTGAGGATAAGAAGTGGCGTCCGATTTCGTTTTGGAGTCAGCGGACGACGCCTGCCGAATGGCGATATCACAGCTTCGAGCTGGAGTGTCTCGCGGCCGTTTACGCAATAAAGCGATTTCACGTGTACCTAGCGGGGCGAAAATTCAAGATTATTACGGATTGCGATAGTTTCCGCTTAACTCTCGGTAAAAGGGACGTGAACCCCCGGATCTCGCGCTGGGCCCTTTTTTTGCAGAGTTACGATTATGAGATCGTTCATCGCCCCGGAAATCGTATGAGTCACGTCGACGCGCTTAGCCGTTGCCATAGTGTGCTTGTTTTAGAAGGTAGTACGTTGGAAAAAACTTTGTCGGTCTGCTAGGACCGTGACAAGGAAATTTTAAAGATTCGCGACGCGCTTGAGAAGGGCGATGTAAAACATTATGAATTGCGTGACGGGCTCGTGTACCGAAAGAACAGATATAAAAAATTATTGTTTTATGTTCCATGTTCGATGGAATCGAATGTAATCCGAACGTGTCACGACGACATTGGCCACCGTCGGAATAGACAAAGTCATCGAAAATATCACGAGAGTCTATTGGTTTCCTGGCATACGCGAGAAGGTGCGTGATTACATCGATAATTGTCTAAAATGTATCGAATTCTCACCGTCGAGCGGAAAATCGGAGGGTTTCTTGCACAATCTTCCGAAGAACGAAGTGCCGTTTGCGACAATACATGTGGATCATATGGGTCCGTTAGAAAAGACCGGGAAGGGCTACCGACATTTGTTTGTTGTAATTGACGCCTTCACTAAATTTATTAGGCTGTACCCGTGTAAGTCAACCACGACCGAAGAGGTGATAAGACATCTCAACGATTATTTTCGCGCTTATAGCAAGCCAAAACGTTTGATTTCCGATAGAGGAACGTGTTTTACATCCGACGCATTTAGGGAATACGTAGGGTCGGAGATGATCGGGCACGTATTGGTAGCGGTGAGCACGCCGAGAGCGAATGGTCAGGTCGAACGATTTAATCGAGTGATAACTCCAATGATAGCAAAATTGTGT
>NW_011965558.1:0-3086 GCF_000949405.1 Vollenhovia emeryi
TGCGGGGCGAGGAGTAGGGAGGCGAGGCGCGCCGCTGCCCGTCCGCCGCTTACGCGACCGCTCGCACGTCTCCCCGCGCGGGGGCCGCTAGGCCGCCCTCTCACTGCGCGCTTACATTCGCCAGTAGGTTGGGCTAATACGGCGATTTTTAAAATTTCGTATCTCGATAACTATTCGTCCAAGCGCAAAATAGTACAATACTTTTCTGTTTGTCTTAGTCCCCTCTACCTTCCCATGACCGGACGTCAAAGTCTTGCGTAGCACCCTGTATATATGAAAGAAACCACACGTTTGTGTAAGTGTAGCAAAAGATACATCTTTTTTTCGTATGATGCACTGGGAAATCTCAGAAAATTTGGAATTTTTCGAAGGGACTAACCTTTGGGGGGGGGGGAGGTTTCTCAAATTTTCTAGTCATCGCATCAAGCGAAGTTTCTCACCTCGTTGTTGTTATATGAGAGAATAACACGTATCTTTTGCTACTCTCACCGTTCCAATCCAAGTAAATAAATAAATTAAATTTTTTGTAACGTGAGCAGCATTTCGAAAAATTCACGTATGTTCGAATATTCTGGAAAACAAACCGTTTTTACAGCCGGTCGTATGTACATAGCTATGGTACCTTCCTGTTTCCCTTCTTGTCTCCAAATTTGAATATATGGATCACTTTCCGGGACATCCGACTTGTTTTGGCATTTATTGATCGGTGCCATGCTGCCGATGGTGATACGACGATGTACAAACTTAAAAAAGTGATCCGCACGTCGTGCATCGCGCGCTAAACTCAACTAAGCTGCATTCAATTCGAACGTTGGCGTCTCTCTTGACGGCGAACCAATGTCGTCTTTCTGCTTTGTCTTATTCTTGCTCATCCCGACCAACGCTGTTTCCTGCGATGGGATAGGTAAGCTGCGAGAGGCACCACCCTTATTTTAAACTCCAACCTTAGCAGGGTCAGCCCGGGGAAGGGTCAGGAACACTCCAGTAGTGTGCGTACACGTATGAATGTATGTGTTCCCTTAGAAAAACTGAAAGAGCGGATGATGCCTAGAGCACAATGGTCATAAAACGTTTCGGTAAAACTTTACAAACACGGACCCAGAACTCTCCCTTCATAAACTATAAATTCGATAACATAATACAGAAAAACTTAAATTTTCAGATTGTTAAGGTATTTGAGTATTAAAAATATTTTAACTACTAAAATTGTATAAATAAATAACGGCATATCAAAATTTTCTCTATTGCAGAGCAGGCAGAGAGGTCATAGCATACCGGATGTCTCACTTTAATCCGACGAGAGATCGCACGGAGATCGCAACGTGTTAAACGGAGAAACGTTATCCATGGAGAGGTGTTTTATCTTTGAGAACCTACAGATTCCTCTCTTTGATCTTTTTATGTCTCCATTTTTACCATGCTGGACGACATGTGACTCTCGAAATTGAAGATGACATATCTCGCGTGCCTCCTCGCTGCTGCTAATTGCTACTAAATTAGTCGCGATTGTAATGAAGAGCGTAATAATAGCAAGGCAGAAGTTCCGTACATCATCTACTATTTTTATAATACACTTATTTAAGAATAGTAAAATCGCGATGCCAGTTTCTCCGAAGTTGCTCGTGCACAATCTCCGTCCGCTGCTATTCAACGAAAGTTGATTCTCGAGAAAAGTTATTGGGAGTCGCGATATATCGCGCACAAAAGCTATTGTTAGATATTGTCCGACTGTTATTTATGCGAGGAGTCGTTATCGCGTTATACTTCCGCACGTGTTTCCAAAGTGCGAAAAAGTATCACTGTCACAGGACCCGGCAACTAATTAGCGTGTTAGAATACCCCTCTCTAAACTCTCGCCCGGGCCTCTACGCGCCGCGTGTGTACCGGCGAGTAAAATTCTAATAACGGTTAATTAATTAAGTATCTCCGGGTATTGGTTGTCGCGCGATAACGGCAACGCGACCGAAGAATTTGCCGATCGTGCAACGATATTAAATTTGGATGCGCGTAATTGCACCCGGCGCGTCAGCTGTACATGCACGCTCGCATGTGCGAACCCGGCAGGGGGAAGGGCGAGGGGGAAACCGCTGACCAAAATCTTGTACACCAATGCCCACTGATGCCCGGTGGGCATTGCTTTATCATATTATCTTATTTTATCTTTATAATGCCCCAGGAAGCCTGATGCCCAAAAAATGCCCAGTGATGCCGCAAATCTGTACACCACAATGCCCTCAGCGGTTTCCCCCTCGGGAAAGGGATAAAAATACTGAACGCGTGTCATTTCGTTACGAGACATAAAAAAATACGCGAAAGAAATGTAATTAAAATAAAATTGTAGATAAAATCGCGCGCCACATTTTTCCGAAGAGAAATTCTCAAAATGTAGTAATTCGGATTTTCACGTATCACTTCCACGGATATGTCCGAAGTAGAATTTTGCGATCACTACGTTACGACGTATCTCATATACTATCGTACTATTGATTCTGTCAGTGAATAGAAAACGTTACGTAAAAGGCAGTTGACCCTTTGCCTTCATGGCTGCAGGTGTCGAATAGGGAAATCCGATTACCGAGTACGGATACGCGGAAATGATCCGGATAATCCCGAGTACTCGAATATGAAGTGTCAGACGAATTCGAGCTCGCCCTCGTGTTCGCTTAAATTATGCCGCATTTATAAGGCTCGCTACTACTCCGTCATATTTTCATTCGGATTTCCCGGGTGTTTGAGAAGATTCTGAACCGAAGGTTCCTAGCCGCTAAGGGGGATCGGAGGCAGGGGGGGGGGGGGTTGTTATCTTAATATATTATCGTTTACGAGAGCAGCTTACGGAATAATGCACGAATACGAATACAAGAAAATAAACCGTACATATGCTGCCAATCTGAACTTGATGGCGCAGCGATATTCAAGTCAAGAGGCCATTCAATAAGATCAAGTGAGTCATATATAGAAATACACATATAACACTAAACATAACGTGAAACGTAAGAGATAAAGGCAATTTGAAATAAACATTAATACAAGCATGAAATTGTTGTATCGTAGACGATGGTGGTTTTGTATTCAAGAATTAAATG
>NW_011965558.1:3186-7201 GCF_000949405.1 Vollenhovia emeryi
AAAATCGACGATCGGCGTTCGCATTTCCCCGCATCCGGCGCACTGCTGTTGCTATCCGCATCGACACTCAAGCGCGCAGAAAGCGCGGTCTTTTTGAACACCGGGTCTTACGAGCCGTATTATTCGTCCCGATCGTCCGTCCCATCTTGTACGACTGCCGCGTCATTTATTACCCGCATTAATGCCGTGAAATTGTTTTCCTGTTACGGCTAAGTGAAAAACTTGAAGTGTTTTGACGTTGATCATCGAACGTGTCAATGCGGGTGACATGTATCACGATGGAGCAAGTATACTCCCGCGCGACACAATGTACGGTCACCGTCATTAATCTCCGTCTCGAGGGCTTGTTTTCTCAGCCATCGCATCTAATCTTCAAAGAAACAAAGCCCATGTATTTAGTAGAGCCCTCATTATAACGACGCGGGAAAAACAATCTTACGATGTATCCGGCTTATAGCGTCCTTCATAAAACTTAGAAGATGGTCGTAAGAGAAAAAGGAAGCGGTAAGAAGTCGTGCGCTTTTTCTCGATTCAAACTATTCAAAGTTCTCCGACGAAACAGGATTTAGCGCCCGAGTCTTTGACTATATCTGATTAAGCAGATAAAAGTTTCGTTAAAATGAAGTCTCTTAATTAATGCCTGGCAATTAGTCAGACTCTTTTTTTTCTTCCGAATGGAGGGACGGCCAGCTTCCAAGATTATTCGAAAGAATAATCTCCAGGGTGTGCATCGCCCGATGAAATTTCACGTCGATTTGCTATTCTACGGTATCGTTGCCCGAGGCTGTTTCCGGTGTGTCGGCGGGATCGATTCGCGGACGGCGGTTGCAAATTCGAAAAATTTCTCTCATCACGCGTGGCATCGTTGATTGGTTTTCCGAACGTTTCCCCGTCGTACGTGCCCGTCCGCGTCGGAGCGCGGGGGCGTCGCAGTGTCGGGCACGATCTGCGGAAACCGGATCCCGGCGGTGCGAAATACTCGCTCAATTACGGATATTAATGCGGGGTATATGTATTAATAGAATTTGTCGATTTCGGGGAGCGTCGCGTTTCGTTTCGATGGCGGCGCGCCCGCACGTCGCGTCGCACGGCTGGCCAAATAATCCGCGTCGACGCGTTGCGCCGGTGTCGTCTCCATTTTCCCAGGGGTTGACGACCCGTATTTATATTGCCGGGCGATTTTGTTTTCGATCCACGGACAGGTTGCGAGCCAGGCGGGAGGGCAGTTTCCACGCTGCCCCCGCGAAATTCCGCCGATCGCGACTATGTTTGCGAAATGACAGCTGAAAGTTATCGCGCACGGCTCTATTCCTTCTGCAAACTCGCGGGGTACGCCGGAAAAAATATAGTTTAAACCGTGCCGCGTGGCGCCGAATAGCTGACGCTTCAAGATACGGCTGGAACGGATTTATAGCGAGGTATTTCCCACCATCGGCGTTCCCACCGATAGTATTTGCACTGTATATTATTTTTACCGCGAGCAAAAATGGCTCTACAAACTCAGGTATGTTTAAGCTTTGAGCTGTATAAAGATTCATAGTGCATAACGTCAATTTGCGGAAAATTCAAGATGTAAATATTCGCGGATTTGCATCTCGCACAATCGGAGGGGGGAAAAAGAAGGCGCGTGGTAAATCATGAGCGACAGAGGAATGAGAACGAATGGAAAGATTTACAAAATAGTACATCCAGATTTATTTCCGTCAAATAAATAAGATACGTTGAAATCGTGTTTCTTTGAATCTGCTAAATTTTTATTTACTTCTGCTAAAACGTTTGTTAGATTTGAAGAAGTGGATGTGAATTCTCTTAGAGATCCAACAAAATGTTGATTAAGATAAAGAAATTATATCTTTGTTAATTAAATAAACACCTAGTAGGGTCAAGATTCAAAGAAAATTTGTTGGATTCAAAGAAACTTTTTATCTGGGTGTATTTAAAATGTTTAGAGCACTTATTGTCTACTAAAACATATCTGCTAGATTTGAAGAAGCGGATGTGAATTCTCTTAGAGATCCCAGTCTCAATCCAACAAAATGTTGATTAAAGGTAAAGAAATTCTATCTTTGTTAATTAAATAAACGCCTAGGATTAAAATTCCAAGAAAATTTGTTTATATTCAAAGAAACTTTTTGTCTGGGTGTATTTTTTTAAATACCTAGAGCACTTATTTTTGGCTTGTGATAAAAGAATTCTAACGTTGGCGCGACGCATTGCTCGCTTTATCTCCATCTTCATCACGCGCTGAATGCGGCACGCGCAGTTGCAATCTCGCCTTATCTGTATTCGTTATTTTTTCAAACGACACGCTGTTGACGAGCGATAAATAAATCACCGGATTATTATACGGCCGATATAATGAGATTCGTGGCGCGGATATCATTTTTCGATCGGCTCGGCCGGGATGCAATCACGAAACTGATTACGCGGCCGGCGCGGATGGGTATCATGAAAATCATAAGAACGCTCTTGATACGCCGTATTACGCGGACTGCGAAATTGCGCGGGTCCGTATTTACGCCGGACACATTGTTCGGGTCGGCGTCATAGCGCGGCACACACAGGGTTTACGTCGATTACGGTCGCCGCGGGCGGAATAAATCATGAAAATTGCAAAAGTGCACTCACGTACGCGCCCGGCCCCTTCACGCCATGTGCGTACACTGCATTAGGGGCTCGTGCACCGCGCAAAACGGCCCCGTCATGTTTCTGTCCGCGATTTATGCGATTTACGCTGTCGTGCATCGCGCGCGCGCTCATTATCGACGGATCAATCAGGCCGCCGCTGCTGCTGCTGTTTCTGCACGGAAACGGATGGTGGTTTACTCGCTCTTCCAACGACATTTGCAGCTTGCAGCTCCCGTTCGCGTGTGCAGATGTTGAGGCAATACCGAAATCATGAAGCCGGCGCGTAGATGGATATGCGGGATGCGCTCGCGCGTAAACCTCATCGAGACAAAAAGACAAAGAGGACAAAGATTAACGTTGTGGCACATGCATATTCATAAGCCAATTATGATAATAATCGGCGGAAATTATTTAGGCATGTTTTACGTATCGGTGCTCCGCGCGCTCGTAGTTCCATTAAAGTAATTCGTTCGCGTCGAACGATTGTGTCGCGTGAAATCCGGCGCTGTAATTAACGCGAAGCGGAAACGCCGCGAGAGATCTCGCTGCGACATTTTTGTGCGAATTAACGGGAGAGAAAAGCCGGACGGAAGTTGAGTTTCGTTCAACGTGACGAAAACTGAATTACGCCTCTTTAACTTTCTTAGCTGCGCGACTCTTTTTTTCCTCCTCCTCCCCTCGGTGTTGCCTCCTCGGCGAAAATACTGCGAACGTTTTGCGATCCGCTACGGAAAAAAATAATCCTCCAGTACGGCTGATAATCCGCACTTTTCAAGACTCGTCGGCGTACACACACCGGTACGTTAAATTTAATTATGATACTGCGTCTGCTCGCTGCAATGTCGAGAATAGACCCCGAGCTTTTTTTAAGGAAGGCGAGACACTGATGTATGCCAGGCACCGCAAAAACGTGGCCGCGACACTTTTCGTGCTCGTCAGACACAGAGATCGTATGTGAAACTGTTAGCTGCGCTATAAAAATGGCGCGAGCCTTTTTCCTCTTTAAATATGTATCACACGTTACTGCTGAGTCCGTGTGAGCGTCTCCTCGAGGCAGTAGCGCGTACGTCAGCTAGAATCAATTAAGGTCGTGAGAGTGCTTCACACGGCTCAAATCAAAGTCCCGGAGTCCCAGAGAGAAAAAAATACGTGCCTCGCAATGTTTCGCCGTGGCACGTTAAGCCGTATAACAAGAAAAATGCTTTCGTCGTCAATGACGACTCGTCATAGTTGTAAGGCTAAATCCGCACTTCGCTTTATCTTCTCGCTGCTGCGCCCCCCCCCCCCTATACCCGTACGCGTTACAACAACGGTACGAGAAAAAAAAACAAGATTTAGAAAATTTTCCACGGAAAGACGATCAACCATTTGCTACGCGTTCCCGAAG
>NW_011965559.1:0-7108 GCF_000949405.1 Vollenhovia emeryi
ACAAAAATTAAAGCAATTTAATAAAAGATACAGCGTGGACATGTACTGACTATGCTCTGATGTTATCTTCAGATCTCCATATCATCCGTAATATGATTTTGAAAATTTACAGCGATATTTAAAGCAATATACACATAGTTATTCATTTAAATGGAAAATTTTTGCGTATAATGTATGTAGGAAATATATTGATGAAAGATAGAAAAATTAATTGATTTTATGTACAAGATATAATTGTGAGGTGCTTTTATAATAACATATGATGAAGGACTATATAAGAAAAATTATTCGTAAAATCAGACCATAATGCAAATGGTTTCAGATCGCATAACTCATCAGTATTTACAAATGTATATGAACCTGTATTTTGAGCTACACGGTAAGCATTTAATGATTCGTTATAATCAAGACATTGCCATTCTTCACACCATAACCAAAGCTGATCATCTTTTAGTATTATTAATTCTTGAATACAACCAAAAGTAATTTCACTATTTTCTTGTACTCCACTGTTAATAGCAACAAATAAACCTTTTCGATACTCTGTACTGTAAACCTCCGCCTTATTAACTTCAATAATTGTGTCTTTGTCCTGATATTTCATTTGCTGTAACTGCTGTCTACAATATGTATTTTCAACATAAGTTTTTCGTCCGTTAACATACTTTAATTTGATTCGTGGCTCTTCATTAGTACCCCAAACTGCGCATTGATCTAATTGACAATAGTTTGTTAACGTTTTCGTAATATTTTTAAAATTACATACAATAGATCCATACTTTTTTAAAAAATTATGTTTCGCTCCAAATCTTACAATTAAACAATTTAACCAACGTAAAGGACCAGAAAAAGATATACACTGAGGGTAATGAGTTAAATGATGATGCTTATTAATTGGAGCTATAGCTGGAAATAATTCTCGGAATAAACAATTATGTTCTTCGATTAGTTCTGCTAAATATGGTAAAATAGAGCGTCTCAATTTTGGAGCAAATACTATTTCGTTTATTCTGTTTAATAGTAAAATTAACGATAAATGCTTATCATTTTCAGACACTAAATCTGAAACTAAGAAAGGAAAAACTCTTAATAAACACCATGTTTGTACAGCAGTTTGTGAAAGCTTGTAATCCTTTCGATATTTAATAGAAGTTGAAGAAAAATTTGCAGAAGGTTTATTTTTATTTTCTGGAAAACCATATCGAAATAAATTTACTCTGTTGTTGAACACATCTATTTTGAAGTTATAATCACATGTACTATAATAGTGTAAAATTAATTTCAACTCCATTGGTGCGATACCTTCAAAAATATCGTGCATAGGGTCAAAGACAAAATTATTTGTACAATGAAAGTAGCGAGAAGAATGTAATGCACTATCTTCCAGAATACCTGACTTTTTTTTTAAACTATTAATTTCTTTTAATGTTTGTTGATTATTTATTTCTGTGGTGGTAAATTAAACACCGTAGACCCTTAATATTAATGCCTTTTATTGCACACGTTCTCTCACGCCGGTCCACAGTCGTCGCTCTACCACCATCTTCCTTCTTCCTTCTTCTCTACCGCTATCGATCGTCGCGACCGATCGAGAGTATCGATGTACGCACTCTCTCACTCTCACTCTCTCTCTCATTCCGCGCGGCTCATTCAAACTTACAACAGCTTCGGCCATTCTGCTTGGTGACGTCCTCGTCACTCGCATCATACATTCCAGCTTACATTAATATTAAACCTTCTCGGTAAACATAACTCAAATATGAACGCTTGAATGAACTTAATAAAATTAATAATAATCAACTTTGGTATCCCTGAAGCGCTATAACACAAATATTAATCTTAGAGTGTACACGAAATCACAACCTAAACATTACAAACAAAATATCTTAACCTTAGGGTGTACACGAAACTATAAACCAAATGTCGCAAACAAATATCTTAACCTTAAAGCACACACGAAATTATAAACCAAATGTCGCAAACAAAATATCTTAATCTTAAGGCATACATTACGTCGGTATAATTTTCAGCCGATCAGCCGCAATGATTCCCTTATACAATCGCGACGATTGCTGTTCGCCTTCGATATCTTGAATTAAATATCGATCCCTGTCTAACGATTTGACTATCTCATAAGGTCCTCGATATTTAGGTTCTAACTTTCTACTTTTCCCAGTAGCTGGGGCATCACTCCTAACCATTACTAAGCTGCCCTCCTTAAACTCGGGTGCCTCCCGCCTACCCTTATCGTATTGCTTCTTTTGAGTTTCGCGATTCTTCTCGAGAAGATTCTCTACCGGTTCTTTTTCTTTTCCTAAATTTAACTCCTCGTTCAATCGTATAATCTCGGCCGTCAAAGGGTTGTCGCTAACACCTTTGCTCTTATGACGATACACTATCTCGAAAGGAGTACGCTTCGTTACTCGATGCTCCGTATTATTCATCGCCCACTGTACATCTAACAATCGTTTGTCCCAATCGTCTCCATCTTCGTTCACGGTGGTCGCAAGGCTATTCGTAATAACCCTATTTATTCGCTCGACCTGTCCATTCGCACGGGGCGTTGCCGTAGCCACCTTTACATGCTGAATGCACAAGTCTTCGCAAAGCGTGTCAAAGTCGCGCGATGTGTATGCCACGCCTCTATCAGTGATAATTTTCACAGGTCTACCGTAAGTAGCTGCAAACTCCCTGACGAAATCAATCGCTTCTTGTGTCCCTGCGCTGCGTACAGCCCTTAACACACAATACTTACTAAATCCATCGACAGCCGCAATCACATAACTATTTTCGTTCTCAGTACATATAAATGGTCCGAGATGATCTAAATGAATGACTTCGAATGCTCGATTTCCCTTATCGTACGGATGTAAATATCCTACCGGTTTTCCCGTCGGCGTCTTATAATAAATACAGTTGATACAACGCCCGACATACTTGGCCACGAAGTCTCGCATCTTTGGAAAGTAATACGTTTCTTTTACAGCCGCCAATGTTTTATCGATCCCCATATGACAAAGAGCTTTATGAGCTTCCGAAACTATATCATATCGTAACTCGTACGGAACATACAGTCGCCACGTACCTTTCGTAATTCGATAAACTCTAGCCTTATACATCGTAAACTTTTGGTGTGTTTCCGCGTCTCCTGCTTCTAATTTCCCGCGTACGTCTAGAATTTCTGGACTCGCTCGTTGCATCGCCGCCACCCAATCGGTACTTATTCCTATGCCTAATACAGGTAGTCCTTCGACCTCGGTTTCTACCGCCTCTCCTACAGGGTTTCGGCTTAACGCGTCCGCTACGGAGTTCTGCTCACCCTTTTGATACTCGATCGCATAATCAAATTCAGACAAACGAATAAACCAACGTCCTATTCGCGGTTTCAAATCTCGTTTCGTCGCCAACAGTTTAAGACTGTTACAATCGGTCCTTATAGTGAATCTAATTCCAAGCAAATACACCCGAAAACGTTCCAAGGTGCACACAATTGCTAACGCTTCCAACTCGTACGAGTGATACTTAGATTCTTCGCGCGTCGTTTTCCGGCTAAAATACGACACTGGATGTAATTTTCCCCCTTTCTGTTTCTGCAGTAAAACGCCCCCGAGCCCTAATGAACACGCATCGGTATGGACTTCGGTCTCTGCGTTCGGGTCGTATACGCTCAGCACCGGGCTTCGAGTCAATTCATCTTTGATCCTATCGAACGCTTTCCGTTGCTCTATTCCCCATTCGAACTTACAGTCCTTCTTCAATAACTCAGTCAACGCTCGAGCAATTAAAGCGAAGTTTTTAACAAATCTGCGAAAATAGCTCGCGAGACCCACAAAGCTGCGCACCTCCTTTATGTTTGTCGGGACCGGAAACTCCCGTATCGCTACTATCTTTCTTTTCCCCGGGGATATCCCGTCAATTGTAATTTCAAATCCCAGGTAATCAATTCTTTGTTTTAGAAAACAACATTTCGCGAGGTTCAAAGTTAAGTTCGCCTCTTCAAGTGCCTTAAACACAGACTTTAGTTTCTCAAGCCCTTCATCGATAGTCCTTGACGGAATTATCAAATCATCTAAATATGCCATCGCGGTCGTATATCTAAGATTCCCGAGAACCGTGTAAATTAATCGCTGAAATACCGCAGGTGCATTACACAAGCCAAAGGGCATACGTTTAAATTGAAAATGACCATCAATCGTACTAAATGCGGTAATATATTTCGAATCTTCCGCCATCGGAATCTGATAGTACCCGCTACTCAAATCTAATGTCGTGAAATATCGCATACCTTGTAAACGATCTATCTGGTCGTCGATTCTGGGCATTGGGAACGGCTGTTTAATAGTTTGCTTATTTACCCCTCGGTAATCGATACACATACGAATGTCGCCAGTCTTCTTCCGGACGAGTATCACTGGACTCGCGAACGGTGAGTTGCTCTCCTCGATGATGTCCGCTTCCTTCAGGTCGTCGATCATGCGTCGAACTCGTTCTCGCTCCAGTTGGGATACTCGGTACGGCCTATAGTGTACCGGCGTCGTCTTCTCCAGCTCAATCTTCATTTCAGTCTTGTCCGTGCACCCGATCTGTCGGATATCATTAGCAACTAAGCCCTTATACTGATTAATTACACCGAGAATCTTAGGAATCTCTTCTTTCGGCGCGTCGGTGTCTATCTCCTCGAACTTGATTTCTTCCTTGTTAACTTCTCGTTGCCTTGGCACTTCGATGTGAGGAGTTGAGATGTCGCCCCTCGTGATTGTAGCGCCCTCGCTGATCTTGAGATCCTTGCCCGTCAAGTTTGATATTGGCAGCACCGATTTTCCCTCATCGTCGGTACTTATCAAACATCTCGGTATTAGTTGTCCATCCTCTTGAAGCCTTCCTTCGACACTGACGTCGCATGCTCGTAAACCTCCCTTGACCGTAACGTGTCCCAGGAAATTATTTGGAATAACTGTCGCCTCAGATGCCCATAGAACGGTTTTCCTCTTCGATTCCGGTTCCACTCGCAAAAGATCAGCCTCATCGGTGCCAATCCTTAGCTCGCCTGGCTTGCTCATCATCATCACATGGCTCGCCTCCGTGTACGGGTGACCAACAATTAATGGAATCGTTTGGCTCTCTCGTGGCACAACATGAATTTTAACCCTTGCCGTCACGCCATCGATCGTCAAATTCGCCGTAAATAAGCCCTTCGGTTTCACCTCTCCGTGTCCATAGCCCATCAGTGGCTCGAAATCTCCCTCCAGATACGTGAATCCTTCCTTCTCGGCGATATCGTCTCGTATTGCCACACAACTGCTTCCCATGTCGACGTAGCTCTTCACGTACTTGTCGTTAATGTACGCATCCTTGAAATATTTTGTATGGGTCTGCGATCCGGTGATCTGCATCACTGTCTTGCTAGTACTCGCCTTCGAAGTTGTCGCCGTATCACTTGCCCCTGATTTGCTCGTACTCTTCTCGCCTCGAGACTTGCAATCCTTCGCATAATGTCCCTTGCCGCTGCACTTGAAACAGACAACTACCTTCGCTTGCGGACATTTGTTAGCCTGATGTCCATCTTCTTTACATTTATAACATCGGACCTGTTGAAGTGATCCCTTTTTATCAGAACTTCCCCGTTTCTCTGGTTCATGAATAAATCGC
Source organism: Vollenhovia emeryi (assembly GCF_000949405.1). Classification (NCBI taxonomy): domain Eukaryota; kingdom Metazoa; phylum Arthropoda; class Insecta; order Hymenoptera; family Formicidae; genus Vollenhovia; species Vollenhovia emeryi. Next base: position 5,650 of record NW_011965559.1, read on the forward strand.
TCGGCACTCTTTAAATCGGGTAATAGTTGACTAGGTCTATCATACCTGCTTACTGGACCAATGTATTCGCGAATCTTCATATTTTCGATACCCAACCACTCGATAGTCTCGGCATCGGACATTTGAGCCTTGTTGCAGCGAGACAATTTCTCGTAGTAATACTCTACCATGGGTTGTCCGGTCTTCCGCTTGTAACCTTGCGCCTCCAACCGCTTCTTCGTGACACTGTCGTCCGACGGAAAGGCTTCAGTCAGTAGTTCCTTCCACTCCTGCCAGGTTAGGTTTTGCGCGGGCAGACTATCCCGCCATTTCTTCGCAACACCGGTTAGTTTCACTAATCCGTAATGACGGATGGCTACATCGTCCCAGCTATACAGAATGCCAAACTCTTCGATCTTCTTTATCCAGTCCTTTATGGAAATATCCCCGGACACTGGATCAAATTTCGGGAGTGCCTCATGCACGTCCCGGAAGTAACGCGGACCGTGGTCGTTCGTTGATTGGTCGCCCGCGAACTCGCCGTTATTGTCGCCCGTGTTGGCCATGTCTGCCGGCGTTCCTTTCTCCTGAACGTCCCCAGCACTCGTGCTCGTCGTCGTCTTGCCGCCTGCAAGTACGCCTGAGTTACCCTGCTCACCGCTTACGCCTGCCACATCTGTCAGCATTCCTCTTCCTCGAACGTTTCCGGCTCTCTTGCCCGCTCGTCCTCTATGAGGTATCAATACTCGACCAGATCGTAGCGTCGCCACGTTGCGTGAATCTCCGTCGCAAATTAGTCCGTAATATCGCGTTATCACCTCTCTTGGCCGCAATATCCGTGTAGTCGCAACGTGATCCCACTTCTGATTTACTGTGGTGGTAAATTAAACACCGTAGACCCTTAATATTAATGCCTTTTATTGCACACGTTCTCTCACGCCGGTCCACAGTCGTCGCTCTACCACCATCTTCCTTCTTCCTTCTTCTCTACCGCTATCGATCGTCGCGACCGATCGAGAGTATCGATGTACGCACTCTCTCACTCTCACTCTCTCTCTCATTCCGCGCGGCTCATTCAAACTTACAACATTTCTATTATTTGTTCGTCATGTAGTTGTTTCGTACGCAAAGTTACATCTTTTAAATTTCTATTATTTTTAAAGTCATCTCTGTTGATCAAACAAAGTCTACAAAAATGTTTAGCAGAGGGACTTAAAAATCCTAATAACTGATGCGCGGCCAATCCATCAGCACAAACTGCAGCAATACTTGCTCTTAATACGAAATGTGTTTCATTATGTACCACGTATACACCATCGTCACTTTCAAGTTTATTTAGATCCATCAAAAATGGTTTAAGTATAGCTTTCATGCCATATTTTTGAATATCAGCAGTATGACACAAACAAAGAATATGAATTCCTCCTAAAAATGAGTTAATATGTTGAGGTAAATTTTGAATTACAAAATAAAAAGCTCC
>NW_011965560.1:0-4904 GCF_000949405.1 Vollenhovia emeryi
TAAAATGTTTTTTTCAATAGTTCAAGTCGATATTGTTGTGTGTCAACTGTCATCAGCATATCTATTTGGTTAAATTGGTAAATCTCCGCGATGAAATTTGTCGCAATTTAACCAAATAGATATGCTGATGACAGTTGACACAAATCAATATCGATTTGAACTATTAAAAAAAACATTTTAAACTATTTCTAAAATTCATTGCAAATAAACAGAAATAGTTTCTTAATAAAACTCTGGCATACATTTTTACACTAATTTCATTAATATCAAAGACGTGTGGTTCAAGAAAGCACCTTTATCACTGACCATTTTGTCATCCCTGAGCGCGCGAAATTCTAGCTTTCCTATTCGAGATGTTTAAACTGTTCCCATTTGAAAACTATTATATACTCGACTTTTTCGTATTAGAATTTTCGTCTCAAAATGTTACAAAGTACTTGTCATTAAAATATTTATCGCCAGTTTAGGTACACCCTGTATATATATGCGACCATATTCATTGATTTTAATTTTTTAAAAGCGATTCCTGTTGCCACAGTAAATCCGATGCCGCGACGCGGGTAAAGACGCGCGGAGGAAGAACCGGAGGCGGGACCCTCACGTAAGTTAGAAAACAATGGAAATTAATCGAACGTTACAAATGACAGGTATTAAAATATTACATTTTCTAGGGAGAGTACGAATCGAAGCGACACCCCCCGAGCGCGACATTGAAGTTATCGACTTAACCGTCAGTAAGCCGCTATTTAAGAATAACGAATTGTAAAAGTGTACGCGTATTAATAATCAAATTACGTTTTAGAAGCAGAGGATGAAGCGGTGAGGGAAGAGGATAACGGCTCGCATAGGTCAGTGAGTCCGGCGGATCCAGCTATATTTACGCCGCGTAAGTTTGAAGAATAAGTTTTAAAAATTAAAAAGTCCTACGTCGAGTAGTTTAGATACAAGATAATAAAATATTACCTTTTAGTAGAGGAGATGGAGAGCGAGGAAGAGGAGGAGGAGGAGGAGGAGGAGGAGGCTAGGCTGGGAGAAGAAGAAGAAGAAGAAGAAGAAGAAGAATCGCAGCCTTTCGACTACGACACTGATATCGGGTATCAGGAGATGCGGGAAGAGCTTGGCGAGGGGCAGGAGGAAGAGGAGGAGGAGGAGGAGGAGGAGGAGGAGGAAGGTAACAATATTTCGCCACGCTTTTCAATTAATTTGCTTCGTAGTAATTTTAAGAGAGTATTTCTTATTAGATATATCATACTCTCCGGTTTTCCCCTTGTCTCCGGAATATTGACAAAGAGGCGGGGAAGGGAGAAAAATATTATCCCGGGCGTGGGTATAAACCAGCTAGAGGTGAGTTTCCTTGGTATGCTATGACATAGTCGTTGTATCGCGAGAGAGAAAGAAAAATAAGATTCAAACGTAATATAATTCGCTGCTGTCGGCGATTAACTAACTGTGTTTAATTTTTCCAGTACAGACTGGCGCCGGTGCTAACCGACCCTCTTCGCAAAATGAGAGAGAGGAGAATTCTCCAGCGGAAGAAGAAGAAGAAGAAGAAGCCGAACTCTCGCATAATTCCTTGGAGAACAACGATAATCACAACGACAACGACGACGACGACAACGATGACGCCGATGGCGTGCTCCGGCAGCATCAGCATCGGCAGCAACAACAGCAGCACCTGCAGCAGCAGCAGCACCATCAGCAGCAGCAGCAGCAGCAGCAGCAGCAGCAGCAGGAACAGCAGCGTCGTCAGGTCGTAGATAATTTTCATTTTATAGAACTACAGGCGGAAAACTCGCGGCGATTTTGAAACTTCGAGATCGGGAGGCGAGTTTTAGAATACGCGCGTTGCCCGAGGGTAGCGATACCGTACGCTGGCTAGAAAACGCGTTCCGCGAAATTCACGCGTACGCGATTCGTTCGAGCGCCCCGAGCGATTACGTGGGGTTAACGTTCGATTCGGTGGATCTGACGCACGGACCGGCAGGGCTATCCTTTCGTCCGGTGCGTGACTTGACCCACGAGGACATATGGGGACTCGTGAGTTCGATAGCGCAGAGCGCCGCGGGGCTCGATATCGCCGAAAGTTTCGTCGTACGCGTTTTTAACGTCGCGGCGCCCACGGGGCGCGGGGGCGTGTCGAATAAATTGACGCGAGAGGACGTTGCTAAGCGCTCGATTTTGCAGCTCGGTAATACTGATAATTTGTGCCTACCCCGATCACTCGTAGTGGCGCGAATTTATTGCGAGCGCGGAAATCTGCGCGAGGGAGAACTCCACAAAAGGTGGAATTCCGTAAGATACCGGAGTTCTTAGCGCTTACAGCGGACATTAGCGTTAGAACTGACGAGGAACGCCGGTATTACGATACCCGAGGAGGGATGCGGGATTCGCGAAATCGAGCGTTTTCAGCGGTTTCTCGCCGCTGAAAATATAGCGATAGCGGTATATAATTTTAGTACTTTTGCTCGCGGGGGGAAACTATTGTACGACGGCTGCGAGTTACTCGGCTCTCTAGGTCGCGAACCCACCCACCGATTGAATATATTATATTACGAGCGTTCGCGTCATTATAACCCTATCTTAAATTTAAAGGCCGCCGCCGGTTCTCGAGGTGGATATTGCGTGACGTGCAACACGGGTTTTCGTAACGACAGAGGCCATCGCTGCGCGAAAAGGTACCCGCGATGCTACGCCGCGGCGTCGCGCGTCGTGCGAAGATCGTGACGCGGAGATCGTCAAGTGCGCGTCGTGTAATCGTTCGTTCTTCGGTAATTCGTGTTTCGAGCGTCATCGAGCGGAAAAATCCTACGACGGTAGATCGAGCGCGAGCGTTTGTAAATCCGTTCGAATTTGCGACGGTTGCGGGCGATTCGTAAAATCGAACTCGCTACACAAATGCGACGTAGCGTATTGCAAGACGTGTCGCTCGTGCCAGTCCACGAATCATCTTTGTTTTATGCAGCCTCGTCGATGCGCGAAAAACCGCGCGTGCGAAGATCCGGGGGGGGGGTACGAACGCGATAGAGACGCACGCGAACGAAACTAACGAGCCATCTGCGGCGGCGTCGGCGGCGGCGACAGACGCAAACAGGAATCGCGTCGCATTCGTGTTTTACGACTTCGAAACTCGACAAGACGAGACTGCGAGAGCGTAAAGATTCACGTGCCGACTCTTTGCGTCGCGCAGCAGATTTGCGAAGAGTGCTCGACGATAGACGATACGACGTCGGTGATATGCCGCTGGTGCGGAGTGCGCGAATTCATATTTCGGCACGATCCGGTAAAACAGTTTGTCGATTTCGCCACGCGTACGACGAAATATTTCAAAAAGATCATCTGTATCGCGCATAATGCAAAAGCGTTTGACGCGCAGTTTATTTTAAAACACTTGGTAGAGGACGCGAAAACGATGGAAGAACCACGGGTGATTTTGAACGGAACTAAAATTATCGTAATGACGGTCGGACATACTAAATTTATCGATAGCGTGAATTACATGCCGATGCGCTTGTCCGATTTACCAAAAGCTTTCGGGTTGCGGGATACGGCGGATAAGGGGATCTTCCCGCATTTGTTTAACACGCGTGAGAATCAAACGTACGTCGGTCCGTTACCCGAAGTACGATATTATTCTCCCGAACAAATGAAACCCGAGGAGCGCGAACGGTTTCTAACGTGGCACGCGGAGATGACGCGTAAAAATATCGTTTTCGATTTTCAATGCGAGATAATTCGGTATTGCCGCAACGACGTGGATATCCTCCGACACGCGTGTATGGCTTTCAGAAAGATCTTTTTAGAACGTGGAGGCGTATGTCCGTTCGAGGAATGCACGACTATCGCCTCCACGTGCATGAGGATTTTTGGCAAAAACTTTTTGCGCGAAAAGGAAATAGGACTCATCCCGGTGGGGGGATATAGATACGCCGACAATCAGTCGAGTAAGGCTCTGCGATGGCTGGTGTGGATGGAGCGCGAGCTCGGTCATCGTATAATCCACGCGGGTCGAGGACGCGAGTACCGAATCGAAGGCACGCGCGTCGACGGATATTACGAATCGAGGACCGCGGGAGATACGAACGAGACGCGGCGCTACGTGCTGCAATTCCACGGGTGTTTTGGCACGGCTGTCCGGCGTGCTTTCGGCTGAATCGCGATAGACGACTTTCGAGTCGCGAAGACACGATCGACGCGCGCTACGAGCGGACTCTCGCAACGACATGGCGTCTTCGAAAACAGGGATACCACGTGACGGAGAAATGGGAGTGCGACTTCGACCGAGAGACGCGCGAGAATCGCGAGATGCGGGATTTTTTCCAGAATCATCCGTTGCTGAAATCCCCGCCTCTCGACCCTCGCGACGCGTTTTACGGCGGTCGTATGGGAAATATCGCTACGTTGCGTGAAATCACGGGTAACGAGAAAATACGCTACGTAGACGTGTGCTCGCTGTATCCGTACGTACTGAAAACCGGCGCTTTCCCGATCGGTCATCCCGACATTTATATCGGACAAGAATGCTCCGCGTTAATCGGGACAGCGCCGAATTACAATTTCGACTCGGTCGAGGGTCTCTGTTGCGTACAAGCCCTTATAAATCGTGCACGATTAAAATAATACGAATGATTCAGACCTTATGATACATATACACGTACACACATACAAATTTATGTATCGATCTCGCTCTTGTAGCATCAAGCACAGGCTAACATACGCCGATCGAGGTAGTGGTGCGTGAGTCCTCGGTCACGGTTGCTTCGTTACGTTATTTATTTCTTTGTTTAAAAAACAGTTATTGATTTCTCGGAACCACCGGGGGGAGATGGCCACTCCCGTTCGGTATTTAGAGGAAGCAACAAGTTATCGGGGACCGGCATTTTTCTGCTTCGATTTCGTGAAAAGCT
>NW_011965560.1:5451-7111 GCF_000949405.1 Vollenhovia emeryi
GTTATCGCGGCGTGTTTCCGATTCAGACATTTGTGAAGGAAAATTAAATAAACAACTATCAAAACTACAATATAAGTTTTAAACAATTTATATTGATAAACCCTACATTTTGGTGCCTCCTGTGAGGTATGTGCTTTCATACTTAAGAGACTCTATACAAACCAAGATCAAGATCGACCGTTCTTCACGAGCACAGAGGCAAGGCGATACTCAATTCCAGTCTTCAGATGAGTACTAAAGTTTCTTTAATCTTAATTCCGTTCCGACTCCCGTAACAATGGTCCATAGAATCAAACTTCTTATCCAAAAACGTACATCGTTAAAGGCTCAGATAACGAATTTGACTAATATCCTCGATGAGAATAGATGGGATAACGCGACGTTAAAATTAAGAATAGCGCGTCTCAAGGAATTATATCACGCGTTCGAAGATCATAATGACGAACTCGCGATATTAGATGCAAACGACGAGCATCAAAACGAATTTACTCATATTCAAGATCAATTTTATTCTCTCGCGAGCAGGGTGGAAAATATCTTAAATACTACGAATTTATCATCCGCGAGTACGAATGCATCAAGCGATGAAATTCGAGAAAGACCGTCCGGACCCCCACCTATTCAAAAACAACGAATTAAGTTACCCAAAGCTCCTTTGCCAACATTTGATGGGAAAGACGAAGGCTGGCTTTCGTTTAAAAACGCGTTCGACAACATGATCATTTCTCGCGCTGATTTATCGGATCTGGATAAGCTACAATATCTAAAGTCAGCATTAACTGGCGCAGCTGCCAATAAAATAAAGATTTTTGCATCCGACGGTATAGAGTTCACGAAGGCGTGGGAACTTTTGGAAAAGGCTTACGAAGTAAAACGAATTTTAATCTCGCGACACATTTCATTGATCATGAATCTTCCGACTTTAGAAAAGGAAACTACAAACGGTTTGTCCAAACTCGCCGACGATACCCAGCAACATGTCGCGTCTCTTAACGCGTTAAGTGTCTCTGTCGGGGAAGAAATAATTGTTCACATCATAGAAACTAAATTACCGAAGAATACTCTAGAAAAATGGGAGGCCATTCTTGAAAGGGATGAATATCCGAAACTTGAACAGATATACGAATTTTTATATAAAACAGCGGTATGCGCCTCGAAACGCGAAAGGTCGAAATCAACCGATGTAGATAGACATAAAGACGAATACAGTGCCAAGAAACGACAAAGAACCTCTTTGAATCAAGCCTTTTTCTTAAATACATCACGGAATTGTATCGCGTGTAAGATCAAACAACATCCGTTGTACTTATGCACTAGATTTAAGGGGATGCTGGAGTGACGGGCCAACTCCGACGGGATAGCGCCCTCATGTGAACGGAATTAAAAATGTCGATAATGTCGGTAATTATCGTCATTTGTAATTCCTATATTACCATTCCAAATTATTGATTTCTAGTCGTAAACATGTATTGGAAATACATGTATATACGTACACACAAGCAACTACAGACTTTGTGGCCGCGGTTCGATTTACGTTACAAGCGACGAGCGCGAATCGGCCCGCGGCCACAGATAGACTGTGCGGACAAGCTGAAGACGCGATGCGAAGGACAGAGAGTGTATCGTAACGTTTTCTCTCTCTCTCTCTCTCTCTCTTTCT
>NW_011965561.1:0-7113 GCF_000949405.1 Vollenhovia emeryi
CTCTCTCTCTCTCTCTCTCTCTCNCTCTCTCTCTCTCTCTCTCTCTCTCTCTCTCTCTCTCTCTCTCTCTCTCTCTCTCTCTCTCTCTCTCTCTCTCTCTCTCTCTCTCTCTCTCTCTCTCTCCCTCTCTCTCTCTCTCTCTCTCTCTCTCTCTCTCTCTCTCTCTCCAGCGTGCGCGCGATATATTGCTGTATGTATAGTAAAATAAAATTGTATAGAACTGTGTAGAATTATATAGATTGTCAGTATGTTCAAGCAATGTATGGAAATAAAAAATTCTAATAATAGATGAGCTAGCTTTTTCCTAGCTCTTTGCTAGGAATATGAATTCCATGTTTGAGTTATTCAGGTACAGTTGTGGTCAGAAAGCTACTCCGATATTTTATGTCATGCGAGAGATTATACTTTTTCTCACGGATACGTGCGATGACGCATTATTAGAGTAAAGGAATGATGATCTGTACGAATATCTACGCAATAATACATGTATTCCGAAAACTTACTGTAAAACTTTGGATAACCTTCCCGACCATGATCGTATAGCTAGCATAATGTTACATATTATTGCATTTAAGTACACAGCTGAAGAGAGAACACATCGAACGGACATACTGTTAATAAAGAGTTAGCATACATTGTTTTAAATTTTTTAACAGATATAAATATGCTATATCGTTTGGATCATGCCAATGTTTCATTTCCGACATCAAAGCTTTGCTAGCAAACAACAGCAAAATAGACGACATAGATGCATAGGAAGATGCTAACATTTTTGTTAGTAATATATCACGAGACATGATAGTTATAATTATGGTTTTTACGCGAGTCGGTTAAGTACGTGTGTAGAGGGGCTTGTACGCGAGCGGCGTGTCGAAGGCTGCGCCTATAAAAATTTAACGCGCCCAGAAAACGACGTAGTTCCGCTACAGTCTTTGGCTTCGGGAGATCTCGAATAGCAGCCACTTTTTCCGGAGAGGGTTTAAGACCGAATTTGTTTACGCGATGACCGAGAAAGGTCAATTCCTCTACACCGAAAATACACTTAGATGGGTTGATAACTAACCCGAATTCCTTAAGTTTCTGGAACACAATGCTTAGATGTTTCCTATGCTCCTCCATGGAAGAGGATGCAATAAGAATATCATCTATGTAAGCAAATGCAAAATCGAGATCCCGTAGGGCATGGTGAATGTACCGCTGAAAAGTCTGAGCGGCATTCCGCAGACCGAATGTCACGGAGACGAATTCGAATAGACCGAACGGCGTTATGACGGCCGCCTTCGGAATGTCTGACTTAGCCATTGGAATCTGGTGGTAGGCCTTGAAGAGATCAAGGGAAGAAAAGATTGTTTTACCTAGCAAATTTGAGGTAAAATCGTGTAGGTACGGTATCGGATACTTATCCAGAATTGTGACGGCATTTAAGCGACGGTAATCGCCGCACAACCGCCAATCACCGTTACCTTTGCGGACAAGGTGAATCGGACTAGCCCAAGGGCTGCTGGAGGGCCTACAAATGCCTAACTCAGACAGCCTCTTAAGGGGTAACACCACTGTATAATTTTCAGAAAATTGATTTTATTTTTATTGACTTAAAAGATTATTTTAACCTTCTAGAATAAGGGGAAAAAGTTTTATGCCTATACAAAAATTTTTTTAAAATTCCGACCTCTTTCCCAAGCGCGTCAAACTGCTCCGAAACGACTTCCTGCGGCACATAGATACTTGTTGGAAGAGTACAGCCTAATTAAACTTACTTGTTTATTTTTAACATCTCTAATACACTAACAGGTCGTTAGAAGGAGTTGGTGTTTAGTTACAAGCAAAGTACGTTAGTAGAGTGTCAGTACATCTACAGAAAGGATATCATTTCCTCGCTTGAAATCACGTTTTTGTGTGTAGTGCTGATTTTTGACAATTTATTTATAATCTTAGAGTTTTTATAAGTTATAATGAGTGACAAAAAAGTGTTTATGGGCAAGAAAGGTACGAAAATATTGTATCCAACGCGGCGTCGGAGCAATGTGTCAGCGAGACGACCGTTGAATAGATTTGAGGCTGAGAGCGATTCGATAGGAGTCAGTACTTCTGCCAAGAAATTAAAAGTTAGCGATGAAGATTTTGATATAAAATATGAATTCGGCTATAGAATTATTAACTTCTTTGCTGTTTTCTCTGCCATTTCGCAACACGTGAAGTGTAAAACGTGCGACTCAGACATAACATTTCATGAAACGAGTCCTCGAGGTTTAGGCTTCAAAATAGTCATCTCTTGCCCGAATTGGTCAAGAGTTGACATATCAAGTGGTAAATTCATACGAAATGGATATGAAATTAACCGTCGAATCGTGCTAGCAATGCGACTATTAGGAGTGGGACTACATGGAATAATTAAGTTTTGTGCATTCATGGAATTGCCACGACCGATATTTCAATCTTTTTACGACAGATTAGTGGATATGATTTCGATCGCAACGGCAACCGTACGAGACGCTAGTATGAAAAAAGCGGAAGAAGAGAAAAAGAAAAGTGAAGAAAATGGACTATTTACAGGGATAACTGTTTCCGGTGATGGTTCGTGGAGGAAACGTGGATTTTCGTCGCTTTTCGGAATCACGTCATTGATTGGATGGTTCACAAGCAAAATCGTTGACGTTGAAGTGAAGTCGAAGTACTGTAAGTCTTGCGAGCACTGGGAGAGTAAATCTGGAACAGCTGAGTATGAAGAATGGCTCAAAACACACACCGATCAATGTCAATCGAACCATGAAGGCTCATCTGATGGAGGTAGATGCTGTCGTCGAGATGTTTAAACGCTCCGAAAAATTGCACGGCATCAAATATGCAAACTACAAATCGGTGATGGTGACAGCAAAACTTTCAAGGGCATAATGGAGAAAAATCCGTACGAAAATTTTGAAGTGCAAAAGAAAGAGTGTATTGATCATATACAAAAGAGAATGGGCACTCGATTGAGAAATCTAAAAAAAAAATGTGAAAGGCCTCGGAGGAAAAGGTAAATTAACTGCCAAATTAATTGACCAATTGACAATTTATTATGGCTTGGCAATACGGCGGAATCCGAACTCCTTGGAACATATGAAAAATGAAATCTGGGCGACCTTATTTCATAAAATGTCAACCGACGAAAATCCGCAGCACGAGAAGTGCTCAAAGTCTTGGTGTGACTGGAAGAAGGCGCAAGCAGCGGATTCGTTAAACACCTTCCATCATAAGTCGCCGTTATCGAAGGAAGTTTGTCAAGCGATCAAACCGATTTATGAGGAACTAAGCCGTGACGAGTTGCTAAATCGTTGCTTGGGAGGCTACACGCAAAACAGCAACAAAAGTTTCAATGCTACTGTTTGGAACTTGGCTCCTAAGTCCTACTCAAGTGGCAAAAAAGTTTTAAATATAGCGACTGATATTGCTGTGTGCAATTTTAACGACGGTCTGACTAATATTCTGCGAATTATGAAAGTTTTAGAGATGGACATTGGCCCTCAAGCATACAATTTTTGTCTTGAAGCCGATGCTATGCGCATCAAGCACGCCGAGCTGTCTTTGACAGATGCAGCAAAAGAGGCACGTACCAGCATAAAATCAACGAGGAAAGAAAATGAGGAAGAATATTTGAGCAGGGAAGGGCAGCTTTATGGTCCTGGGATAGCAGATTAATGGTAAAAAATTTTAAACAGTCAAATTTTTCATTTTTTCTCGTCCATAACACATCTCAAAACTTTAAAGGTGTTTTTCTCGAAACATGATTTTTTAAAATGGCACGCAGCATAATTCCAACAATTTTCATTCTATTCACTCTAACTTTTGACCATATCTTTAAAATAACATTCCGAAGAGAAGTACGTACGGGATTTTCGATAAGTTGATTTTAACATTATTTATGGACAAATGATTGCCTCTTTTTTTGTCAAAAATGGAATTTTTTCTTCAAATGCTCGCCAATTACATAAAAATTAATGATTTCAAAATCCCCTACGTATTTCTCTAGCTATACTCATATAGATTAAGAGAAAAAAATTTTTTTTTCCAGATTCAAATTTGCGTCAGTTACACTGCGTGCCACAGAGCGCCTCAAATTCAACATGCCTCGCGAGAATGGCTCCAGCGTCGCCGTTTTGGACTATTTTTTAATAAATTTTTTTTAACACTTAAAGACATGGTTAATAACATTCTTGAATATTATTATCCTCTTACTTTATCTTCCATCAAAAAAAAATCGCAAAAAGCGCTTTATTTTAGACTTTTACACATGGTGTTACCCCTTAATTTCAGCCTTAACTGCCTTTAACCTATCGGGGGGTAGCCGGTGTGGCCTCTCCGCGACGGGAGGACCAGTAGTCGAGATATGATGCTCGACAGCACATGCGGCAGGCGAAAGCGTTTGACCGCAACCGGTAACCTCTGGGAATCCCGAAAGGATGTCCGCAAATTTATTATTATTATTAATTACCGAAATGTTAATTTCCGGTACTGTCAGTATCTGTCCGGACGATGACAGAGAGGTAATACTGTCGACCAGACGACGTTTGTGCAGGTTGACAATTAACTTGTAATGTGTCAACACGTCTGCACCAAGGATCGCAAAAGGCACGTTCGCTACGCGAAAATTCCACGTGATAGGACGCCACAAGCCAAGGTCTAGAGTGAGACGACGCTCGCCGAACGTATCAATTAATATATTGTTCGCTGTAAAAAGTTTAAACTCTGAGGGCGTGTTCCTATCGAGTAAGGACGCTGGGAGTATAGAAATCTCCGCGCCCGTATCCACCAAAAACCGTTGACCGGTGATCCGGTCAAAAACGTGTAGACGGCTTTGATTGTGCCCGACATCCCCGACCTCTCTTCGCGGGGAGAGCGAACTAGTTTTCCGCCGCGTCGTCTTTCCACGAGCAAGGCTTGCGGCAGGACGTGGCTTTTTTCCCGTATTTACGGTGAATGTAACAGTAGCCTGTTTTACTATCAGACTTCGCTGTTTCATCACCATGCTTATTGCTACGCTTGCGGGAGGTAGATCGGTCTCGGCGCAATTTTGCGACCGAGGTGCTCAAAGACTGGATCTGTTTGGTAAGCTTATCGATCCGCTCGTCAGTGCTCAGAGGAGCTTTAGGACGAGCGCCTTTGGATTCTTTGATCGGCGCGACAACGGCGACTGCGGAACTGGGACCGTTAATGTCGGCAAGTTTATCCGCGATTTCTGCTAATTTCTGCAAATCAGGTTCATTAGTCGCAACCAAAATGGCTTTATGCGTGTCTGGCAACAGCTCAATAAAGAGAGATCTTAATACGGCAGAGCTGTATTGCCCGCCGTTGAGCTGATTCATTTGACTTAACAAATGCGAGGGCCTCCGGTCCCCCAGAACCTGACCTTTTAATAACTGCCGTAAGCGGGCCTCAGGTGAGACCGCGAACGTCGCGAGAATCCGATCTCTGAGCACTTTGTACAGGTTATCGGGCGGTGGATCCGCTGTAATCAAATCTCGGACATGTGAATAACCTCAGGATCGAGGCTAGCGATAAGATAATCGACTTTCGTACTGTCAACGGTTATGTTCGCGTTTCGGAACGACGCCGACGCTTCAACCCGCAAAAACCAATCTTCCGGGGCCTGTCGCCAGAAGGGCGGAATCTTCGGCACCTGGTATGATTCTACGCGCGCATTGACCTCTGACATATTTAAATTATGAGACGCGTACCGTGACCCGAGAAAAAAATGAAAAGAATGACAAAAACTGAGGAGAAATACCAGAACGAGGCAAAACATATGCCTCAACGGTCTCGAAGTTCTTGACGAGGCGTCGTCCCTCGAAGGAGGTAGAGCTCGGACTCGAGACGTCGGCGAGAGGGAGAAGCCTTCAATTGCGCACAGTACAATTGGACACGATGCAATTGCACACAGTGCTATTGGACACATAATGTTGCGCACAGTTCTTTTGCGCACCGTTCATTTGGACACAGTTCTTTTGCGCACCGTACAATTGGACACCGTTGCTTTTGGACACAGGTTATCGAAATATAATTTAAAACACACAGACACACGCGTATGCATGTAGAGCCCTGTTTGGAAATTTTACTAATTTATAAATAATAAATCTTTCTAAATCAGCGTTTGTTCAATTGGACAGTTCTTTTACGCACAGTTCAGTGTCGCACAGTTCAGTGTCGCACAGTTCAGTGTCGCACATTTCAGTTTCGCACATGTCAGTTTCGCACAGTTCTCTTTTGCACAGTTCAGTTTCGCATAGTTCAGTGTCATTGCACATGTAACAGATACAAGGTGAAGTAATCAAGAATTAAAGAAACAAATTAAGTGAAATCAACTATTTTGTAAAGCAGAATATTCTTGTGTGCATCTACACTGAATTGTGCGAAAGTGAAATGTGCGAAACTGAAATGTGCGAAACTGAACTGTGCGAAACTGAACTGTGCGACACTGAACTGTGCGAAACTGAACTGTGCGACACTGAACTGTGCGACACTGAACTGTGCGACACTGAACTGTGCGTAAAAGAATTGTCCAATTGAACAAACGCTGATTTAGAAAGATTTCTTATTTATAAATTAGCAAAATTTCCAAACAGGGCTCTACATGCATACGCGTGTGTCTGTGTGTTTTAAATTATATTTCGATAACCTGTGTCCAAAAGCAACGGTGTCCAATTGTACGGTGCGCAAAAGAACTGTGTCCAAATGAACGGTGCGCAAAAGAACTGTGCGCAACATTATGTGTCCAATAGCACTGTGTGCAATTGCATCGTGTCCAATTGTACTGTGCGCAATTGAGCCTCTCCCGGCGAGAGGAGGTTAATTGCGCTGACCTGCGTACCGCCGGACGGCGGTGCCTGTTGGAAGCGCTGACTGGGGCGTACCTCGATGCCTGCGTTGACGTGCGCGTGCCAGGGCTGACAGCGCAACGCGTCCCGTAGATATGGTCCTCGTGCGCTGCGGTATGGTTCCGCGCGCTGTCGGTATGGTCCCGTGCGCTGCGGTATGGTCCCGCGCGCTGCGGTATGGTCCCGTGAGCTGTGAGGTGTGCCCTGTGGGACGATGTGGCACAGAGCCACGGTTAGATCCCGTCAAACCCAGTTTATAGAC
>NW_011965562.1:0-7116 GCF_000949405.1 Vollenhovia emeryi
GGAAAAGTAGTACAGCACTTTTTTACTTGATTTAATCTCAGGAATATGCTGTTGCAATGGTTAGGGGTTAGGTTAGGTTAGGGGTTAGGTTAGGTGGGGGTGCCGTCGTAGCAGCGGTAATGGAAGGACGTGCTCCATAGAGCTGTGGTGTAATAGTGTCGATAGTGTGCGAAAAATAGCCTTGTGGTTATCGTGAGTGGTATCACCGCGTTCAGCGGGTGACGATTGACTTGAGAACGTGGAGGCGGAGTGGTGCGACAATTAATTGTCGAGAAATTGACGATAAAAGTTGATCACGCTGCTACGTGCCTTGTCAAGACGACAAGATGGCCGGCTCCCCCCCACTCTCTTGCCTCCGCATGACGGGACTTTATCTAATCTGTGAGGGAAATAGCCCTTTTTAGGGCTTTAAAAAAGGACTCAGTGCGCTCTGCAGCGATTCTCCGGTGGTCATTGGTGCGTGCGTGCGCCGGAGAGATGCTGGCCAGCGACGGAATTAGAGGACTTTTCATGAGGGACGGTTGACGGTCAGCACAAGGGACCGGCGCTGTGTCGGCCATTTTGAGTGACGGGCCAAGTATTACACGGCCCGAGATATCTTCTGGTGGATGAACAGTAATTCGGTTAGTACTTAAGGTTGTATGTGTACTTCGTTCTGTTCGTGGCTTTGTAAATTAGGCTTAAGGTTTTGCGCGCGTTCGCGTATGTGGTGGGGCGGCTGCTTCGGCAGTGCCGCCATTTTGCGTCGACAGCGGACATCGTCCGCTGGGATTTCTTCCCGGTCTTCGTTGCCCGACGACCGGGCACTATTTCCTGGCGGCGGAGGGATACGCGGCGGCGCCGTGATCGGCGGTGACGCCGCCATTGTGTCGGCCGCGTGCTTGGCGCGCGGAGTTTTGCGGAAAATCGCGCGGAAATTATAAAGAATATTTTCGCGGTGCCCCTCTGGGCTTGGTTAAGAGACGCCCGTGCGTCGTTGTGTGTGCCGCGGTCGGGTGGTTGGTGGCCGTCGTGCGCCGTGTGCCTTGGCCCCGTGCGGCGTGCTCGTGCTCGTCTTCGGGACGGGCTACGTAGTGTAGCGTCTTATGCGCGGGTGACGGGCGATCCCGCGCTTTATCTAAGCCGTGGTGATTCGCGGTGTTGTGCTGGCCGCGGGGTGCGGTGGCTGCTGGCCCCTCGTGCTCGTCGGCGCGGTGGCCTCGTGTGTGCTGTACGCGGTGTAACGCCGCCTAGTTGGAGGTGTAAGGGCGGCGGTGTGCGCGGCGCGAATTGCGGATGCGCCTTTACGTATAGGCAAATAGTAGCGTGGTGTAGCATCGCCGTGGGCGGCGTGTCCTGGTCCTCGGCTTTGACGTGCTGAAGGATTGAGGTTAGGGGCGTCGTCACCGGCGACGGCTTGAGGCGGTGGCGGGCGCATCGCGACGCCATAGTGTAGCGACGCGTGACGCGTCGGACTCCCGGTGCGTGCGTCAACGGGAGTCGTGAAGGATTATCGCGATCGCCCGGGGCTGTCGGGCCCGGGGCGGGATTGCGTGTCGGTGTGTTTTGTGCGTGTATGTGTGGGCTAGCTGCCCGTCTAGGCATAGAATACGTGTATGGTGACGTTTTAGTGTGGGCACTCTCGGCCGGTTTTTTGCGTGAAATCGGGAGTTTTTTGTGGCTTCAAACGCCGGGGGCGGCTTTGCTAGTGACGGCGGTCGGGACCATGTACTTGGTTTCGACCTTCAAATCTTTTTCCGGTCAAGTTGCGTTTCCTTGTCGTGCGCTGATTGGAGAGATTTTTGCGGGTTCAAACGTCGGGGGTGGATTTGCGGGTGACGGTGGTCATGACCACATACTTAGATCCGACCTTCAAATCCACTTCGGGCTAACTTTCTTTTTCCCGAGGGGATCCGCATCTCGAAAAATCGAGTAGTCTGCGGTCACTACAATTGTCGGTGCATGCTCCGGTAACTATCTATCGGGTTTTTGTCGGGATCGGGAACATTACCCGGCTGGGTGTTTTTCGCGGATAGCGTGCGAACCGGGCTACCTGGAGCGTCGGCTCCGGGGCGGCCCGTCTCGGTGGAGGGTCGTGCATCGCTGCACGACAAAATACCCCGTGGTCATCGGGGTAGTGTGGACGCGGTGGCGGGGGGCGGCAGTATAGCCGCCATATTGTCGTGCGCGTCGTGACGTGACGGATCGCCTCCTCGTTCGGCGTCCTCTGCGGGGAGTGCGTGGCCCTCCGGGGGTCCGCGAGTGCAGGGGGGTGTTCCGCGAGGTGTGCTTGAGCCGGGACATTGGTAGCGGCGATCGGCGGGGTCGCCTTGAGCCGCCGTGAGTGTCGGAAGTGGCGCGTCGGATTCGTGCCTTGGAGCTGCGGGGGGCCTCGTGCGGGGGCTCAACGAGTGTGCTGGAGGCTGCTGACGGCCTCTCCGTGCGCGGGGTGCTCGGGCGCGGTCGCGTGGGTGCGGGCGTTGCCCGGTGGACGCGCGGATCGCGGCCGTGTGCTCGTCGCGGCTTTGTGGCGTGCGCGACTTTGCCGCGTGTGTGAGGGTGCGCGGGGCGGGGGGCGGGTGTCGACTTTTGTCGCCGTCGAGTGCTACGTGCCGTTATGTGTGTCGGATGTCGGTTTGGTGTTGTATACGTCTCGAGGGGTTATCGGGCGCGATCATATGTTGCGAGCCGTTAGGGCCGGTCTTTGTGTGGCGACGCGAGTTCGGGCGCGTTCGTATTCCGGGTGAATACTTGGCTCGAGACTCGAGGAACGCAGACATCGTTCCCGTCGGCGGGATTAGTACGCGCCGTGCTCTCGGTGATCGCGGTGGCGCTCGTAGTCGCGGTGGCGCTCGCGATCGAGAAGACGCCTGCGATTGGTCGGTGCTCTTGCGCGAGTGGCGCTCGGAGGTGGCGCGCGCGTTGCGCGGTACTTTGGCTGGACGTTGTTGCGCGGCGCTTAATACGCGTCTGCCACGTCACTTCGGATATAGATTTCACTGAATACGGATCCTGCATAAGGATATAAGATCGAAACACCGTGTGCTCTGAGTGGCGATCGCGCGCGTTAAATATTGGGAGGTCGCGCGGTTTCCTGCTCGGCTGGCTCGCGGGGTGTGTCGCGTGTGTCGGGCTTGAGTGTAATTCTCGCCGTGTAAATACTGTACATACTGTTTTACATATATTGTCGTAATTAGTGACGGGCACGAGGTAAGGTTGTATGCCCGTCATTAACCTTGTGTGTTGCAGATAGACGTGTGCGCTTGCCTTTTTTAAGGCACGTATGGGAGAAAATAAATTGCTGCCCTACCTCGTTTACAACAGCGGAGGAACACCTTGTACATACGTACATACTTATATTTTATTGTGTGTTTCCTGCCCTCTCTCTTTTCAGGAAAGTGCTAGGGCGTTACGAGTGCGGGGGGGCGGTTTATTCTGTGGGTCGGGGATTCGTGACGGTCTGACGGTTGAGGTTAGGCGCGTCGCGACTCGAGAGGAGGGCCGTGGGCTAGATGCTTGTGACGGGTTGAAGTTCGCGACGGGCTGAGGTTAGGCGCGTCGCGGATCACGCTCGGAGAGAGCTTAGGTGGAGTCTCCGTGTGTCGGGACGGGCCGGACTCGTCTTTGAGGTTAGAGTCGCGCTTGACTGACAGCGGGGGCGGAGCGGTCGGCTGCGACCGGGCTGTGTTCTTCCGGCCTGTGCTTCGAGCACCCGGACGTTGTTTGGGGTAGCTTTGAGCTAATAGTGGCGGGGCTAGAGAATCGCGCTTTGAATGTGGATGGTGCCTCTCGCGTCGCTCGCTGCTTTGTGGGATAAACGGTGTCGGTACATTCACGGCAGCTTTGAGGTTAGATAGTGAAATAGCTTCATGTCGAGGGAATCGCGGTCGAGGTTAGGTTCTCCCGCACTACGACAGTAAGACGCATAACAGCGTTGACGGATATGACAGGTGGGGTGGTGTCCCCCTGTCAAGCGTAATAAATGGGTAGTTCGCGGTGACGGACAATCGGCCCGATCATTTTATATGAAGATTTGTTGCCGCGATCTTGTTCTGCGCGGCCGACGGACTCGGGTGGTCCGGCGGATGTCTCAGTCGTGTAGATATGTCGTGTAGCGTGTAAGATACGCAATAGACTCGAGCGCGTACTATAAAGTGTATAGACGTGTTGTATTTGTCGGATAGCGGGCTTGAGCTGGTTTAAGGCAACGGACGATCGGCTTGCCGCTCAGGTTCTGCACTCGGTCCGTTCTTTTCGGCCGAGGATCTCGTGTGGAGAGACGGTCATATCCGTCGCGTAGGGTGTCGCGAAATACCCGAGAATATGGGATAGACTTGCGTGCGGATTCTGACAGGCGGGGCGTTGTCCTGCCAAAAGTAATATTGAAGCGATTATAGTAGCGGACAATCGGTCGGATCGCTCTAGATAGGATTAGCTAACGCGGTCTGTTTTTCCGTGACCGACGGGTGCGGGCGATAAGACGGAAATATCCGTCGTGTGGATCTGGTGCGGAGTGCGCGTGGCGGGCTCGGGCGCGTAATATATTATATATATAGACGATTCTTGTCGGATGGTAGGCTTGATTTGGCTCAAGGCGACGGACGATCGGAGATAATTAATAGGATAGACAATTGCGATGACGAGTGACACGGAGAGCTCCGACGCGGAGAGCTCTGACGCGGAGAGCTCCGATTATGAGAGCTCCGACTACGAGATAAATCTGGAGGATGAGAAGCTCACACCCGAGTTGGGGCGAATAATCCTCGGTTTTCGCGGATTAGATACTAAGGAGAGTTTGATAGAGAGACACTGGGAGCGGGGGATGGACTTAAAGTCGCCGCGCTCTGATAAACAATGGAGGGACACGATCAACAGATTGGTTAGGCGGTTCGAAAGGGCCCTTTACAGATTTGACGATGAAATGGAACGGTGGCTTAGAGAGATGGCCCCAGCGTTTGGTCCCCGTAAGGAGAAACCATCGGAGGAGATGGGGACGCAGAACGATGGTGGGCCCGATCGAGAAATCAGAAGGGGCTTCGCGTCGACAGGCGTTCAAACGGAGGTGGAACTCAGGGAGGACGGCTTGCCCCCTGAGGAGGCGAAACGGCCGGTAGGGGATCTGGTGACGATTGGGACCCAGACCGAGACGGACTCAAGGAAGGAGGCTGGGCCTCCTGAAGTGGCGGGACCCGCGGAAGAAGGGGTGACTGTGCATACTGACTCCGGCTTGGGACTAGAGTTGCGGCCCCAGGAGCGGACAGAAGCGGTGGGGCACAGCTCGGCGGGGGCGGTTGCGTCCCCGTTGGGCGAAGGCATCAGCTGTTGTTTATTGGTGGAGCACGGCGCCCAGCTGGCCCTCATAAATGAGAGCCTCTCACAGCTGCGCGTGGATATGGACGCGGTGATGCAGCGACACACCACAAAGGTGGATACTTCTGAGGATGCGGCTGTTTCTTCCTCGCCTATTGCCTCTACACCCATTAAGAGTGCATATTGCTCTCTTTCTTTTGCGGAGGCGGCCAAGCGAGGAAGGAGAAAGAGGAGGACGAAGAAGAAAGCTGTGGAGATGGTCTCTAGTGATACCACTGAGCCACCGACTTGTAGGGACACAATAAAGGCGGTGGAGGATCGGCCCGATTCTCCGCGCCCCGAGGGAAGACATGCTGCAGGACCTGCAACGGTGCGAGTGCGGAGGCGCTGTGCCTCCTCTGGACTGGACCTGCTGCAGTTGGCGAAGAGTAGGATCCAGTTGTCGGAGATCGGAGTGCGCCTAATCCGGGCCCGGCGCGACGACGAGGGTTTCACCGTAAGGGTGATGGACCCGGACTCAGCGGCTGGGGCGGACCGTCTGAGTAGCAGACTCGCGGAAGTTCTTGGGGAGGATGCTATTGTGTCCCGACCGGCAATTCGTGGGGGAATTGTATTATCGGGCTTTGACGACTCGGTAGATAAGGCGGACAT
Source organism: Vollenhovia emeryi (assembly GCF_000949405.1). Classification (NCBI taxonomy): domain Eukaryota; kingdom Metazoa; phylum Arthropoda; class Insecta; order Hymenoptera; family Formicidae; genus Vollenhovia; species Vollenhovia emeryi. The sequence goes on from NW_011965562.1 coordinate 5,941, forward strand.
TGTGGCGGCGTTCCACGAACATGGAGAGTGTGCCGACTCGGAGATAGAAATCGGTTCTCCGCGTCGACTTAGGAATGGTTTGAGGACAGTATGGGCAAGGGGTCCCTCACCCATTGTGAATGACTTGGTGACGGCTGGCCATATTAAACTGGGCTGGATGTCCTCCGCTAAGGTGGAGGCACAGGAAGAAAGGCCGTTGCAGTGCTACAAGTGCTGGCATTTCGGACACACCCGAGCTAGGTGCACATCGTCGGTTGACAGGACTTCGGCCTGCTATAAGTGTGGCAAAGACGGCCACCGTAGCGCGGTGTGCGTTAGCGCCGTCTCATGTGCCATATGCAGGGAGCGCGGGTTGATTTACACCCACCGTCTGGGTTCAGTCGCCTGCACGACCCTGCGCAATGAAACAAAAGAGGCGCGGGAGCGGCGGGGGCGCTGATTGTTTCGTACCGCGGGGCGGTCGGTGCCCGCCCCTGCCCTAGCAGGATAGGGATGGTCACACATCTGAGGTGACATGTTACACATGTAAGCTCTCTCTCGCATGAGAAGAAGAGCAGGATGTTGCGTGCGGACCGGGGCCTCCTTATGCTCTGGAGGCCATCGGTGGGACGGGACACCCGCGCGGATGCGGCGGTGCGGCGCGGGGATGGACATGCCGGGGATCGAGCTGATCGTTGGCATGACCTATCCACCGGGCGATCGATGCGGGCGGTTAGCGGCCGCTATTCGCTCGTGGATGTCCTTCGTCATTATGTGTGGGAAGGCTTAATGTTTTTGTGGCTGTGTACCGGGACATTGGGCTTTTCGGGTAACGTGTATCTGTACTGCCGGATGGTAGCGGCAGAGGTTAGAGATGTGCGAGGTTTACAGGCTAGGTTGTTAGACCAGATTGGAAGCCTTGCAGAGATGGGCCTCTCGAGGATTTCCCCGAGGGTTCATCTAGGTAGGTTGCGACTCGTACGCAGTGTACTTTGAGTATAGAATCAATTTCGGGCGCATGGCGCGATGGGTTGTCGAGGGCCAGAGTATGCTTAGGCAGTTCCTGGTTCTCGGCGCCGACCCGTTTGTGGTCCTCGAGGGAGTGGTTTTAGTGCGGTGCAAATCCCACATATCCCTATGGGCCGGCCCATAGGTCGAATGGTCGAGCCATTTCCACTTCCTGACGTAAAAAAAAAA
>NW_011965563.1:0-7123 GCF_000949405.1 Vollenhovia emeryi
TTTGTCGTACGACAAATGTAATAGTACCCTTATAGTGGGTGCATTCCAATTATTTTACACTTTTTAACACAAACGTACACAAGAAGACACAAAGGCCGGTATTCATAGTCGATTCTTATTTCAAAATCATCTTAAGTATTGTCTTAAGACGCCAATACAGCTTTGCGATTGGTTGAAAACACATTAAGAGCATACTTAAGGTGATCTTAAATATAAGAACGGACTATGAATACCGGCCAAAGTGTCGCGATGTGCACGACTCAATTGGAACAAAATATACCACAAAGAGTACACAAAGTAGTATAGTATCCATGCTTGGTATTTTTAATCCATGGTGGTGATCGAAACTGCGTCACCTAATGTTGATTCAAAATATTATATTTATTACCTCAATGATACTGTGAATATTACCGTTGTTCATTGTTGAGTAAAAAGAAAAAAAATGTGTGCCGTACTTGCGTATTTTCTTCCTCCCACTTTGGTATTACTTATGCGCCAGAATGATATCAGACGTAACCTCACTTCTTTTTTTCCCTTTTATATAGGGTGCGTTCCGATTTACGCATAAAGCGCGTAGAGTACATAGAAAGTCGTTCCGAATTAGTTATTGCGCGCTTCGAAAGCGCTTCGAGAGAGCAGTGTTGCGATTGGGGCTAGGCTGGCATGGCAATCGCACGACTGCGCATGCGCGTGGATGGGGGTTACAGTGACGTACGCATGCCACTGCGCGTGGACACCACTAGGGCACCCGTCACTCGGACGGTTAAGGCCTTCACACATAAAGTTCCGTAAGGACGTAAAACGTAAGCATAAGAAAATCGACCAATCACAGTCGAGAACGTAAGGCAATGACGCAAGCAGTAGCAAATCCAACCTGTTGATTTTCTTACGCTTACGTTTTACGTCCTTACGGAATTTTATGTGTGAAGGCCTTTACGGTCGAGTTTCCAAGCGGAAGGCATTAACTGCACTAATTTTGAGATCGATTCCGAGCATTTCAAATTACACAATCCACAAAATTTATATGGTAACGCAAGCAATTCATGTGACGGTCTTTAATGCTTTTTTAATTTCATTGATTTTTAAATAATATTTTTGTATTTTAATTTTTGTTGTTTTGTATGACACATCTAGCCTTTATCTATCCTTTATTAATGTATATGTTAGTTATATATAAGTATTGTTTCTCTTATTTTATTTTATTAACATGTGATTTTATATTTCAAGTGTCATCCATGCTGTGATATCTAATGTGATATAACGTAATAAATACATGTGATATGTAATAGATACCTAAGGAAAGCCAATAATAATGGTATTATATATAATGTTATTTTTATTAATTTAAGTTTTTTTATAAGAAATGGCTTTCAAAAAGTTATTTTATTTTAATTTTTTTATTTTGAAATACTCTGTATATTATAATTCTTGTTATTTTAAAATATTATATTTTTACTTTTCATATTTAATGTCATTCGTATTAAATAATAACTTGTATATTTTTGTTTTGTACGAATACTGGTAAGAGTTTTTCCCCTTGCCTTTACAACAAATGTTGGTATTCTTTGAGATCTCTGCCAAATAAAATATTTTAATTTTGATTTATAAAAATGTTTTATTTCAAACATTCCTTTTCCCTTTTTCCTCATTATCCTTTCTATTATACTTTATATTTGTAAAATAATTAAGGTAAATATGCAGAAAAGGTCACACCTCACCGATTTCCTCGCCACTTAGATATGTTGTAGGGGAGAGTTTTCTGAGTAATTCCCCGCAAGAATCAAGTGGGGGACGGGATTGGTTTAGGAGATATAACAAATTGAAAACCAAAAATTGTAATACTTTTTCTTAGTAATTTTTATTAAAATGCCTGTGTAGCTACCTTTAAAATCATAAACAAACTGCCATTTTCATTTACAAGGTCACACCTGCCCCCTCCCGCAACAGTCGGTACGGATTGACACACACACACACGCGCGCGCGCGCGCACGCTTCTTCTCGCGGCGCAGACTGACCGAGCATGCGAGATCCACTTCACACCTCTGACATAGGGTGGGTAGGGAATTATTTTTAACGAAGTGGAGCCCCCCCGAAGGGGGGGCGGAACACACTGTCTCCACGCATGTACTTCTACACAGGCATTTTAATAAAAATTACTAAGAAAAAGTATTAAAATTTTTAGTTTTCAATTTGTTATATCTCCTAAACCAATGCCGTCCCCCACTTGATTCTTGCGGGGAATTACTCAGAAGACTCTCCCCTACATATCTAAGTGGCGAGGAAATCGGTGAGGTGTGACCTTTTCTGCATATTTACCAACAATTTTTATACTTTTTAAACTTTTGATAACAGGGTGCTAACGGTGCCCCTTTCCACTAGCATTAAGCACTCTACTGACGTCGTATCGCCGCGTGTGCGCAAAACAGCCTAGCCCCAATCGCAACACTGCCCCGAATATCAGAACTCCTCTTGTCCAGAGTTGTAGCTAATGCTCCGTCTATAGATGTCTATGGTCTGGACCTCATCATCGGCGACCTGGGATATATCACCTACATAATGACATTAATTTTATTTTAATTTAATTTATTGCAAAATAAGACGGTTATAAAGAAGGAATATAAAAATCGTAATGCAAAAGGTAGGGCACCAACAAAAACTGTTGTTGCAAAGCCCAGCAGTTTAGAAAAAGGTAAGAAAAAATTGTATAAGACAAATCGAACCAGGGGAGCGATCACGTGCACCGATCGAATTCGAATCGAGAAGGAATATGCCATCCGATACCACTCTTCGTACATGATCAATCTATGGTCTGAGGGAAACTATCCTATAATAAATAAGCATGAACCATGAAACCTGTAGAGCAGAAACGTATGAGAAGTCGACCGATCGAATTCGATTGTGTACGTGATCGCTCCCCAGAACAGTAAATAAAACAGAGATGTAATAATTAAACTAAAACATAAATTATATTCTTCAGGGTCGCCAGCAATAATTAACAACATTAATATTTGCTGACCGAATCTGGCAATTTTAATAATTTAAGTATCTCTACGTTTCGACCATAGGTTTTGGTCCTTTTCAAGCGATCTGACTATATAAATTAAAGATTAACAATATTAATATATAAATAAATTAAATAAATCAGATATTATATTCACTGTTACAATAATTTACAATTGTTGGAGACATTATAACCTGAGGTGGTCGTATACACTCGCGTGTGCTTTGTGATGTAAAATGGATTTTCATGTATGATCATATACTAAAACTGAGAGAGTTAGAAAGAGAGAAAGGTGCAGAAATTTGGATTGTAATTAATGTAAAGACTTACATGCTTTGAAAATTTAGTGTCAGTGTTTGATACACGAGAACATTGCTCAATAGATGACGGGGCATGACTGATTAATGACACTAATAATTTACAAAAACACACAGAAAATCTTAACGCTATTTATGACCGTATAATTGACTTAATTTAAATCTGGACACCACTGTTTATTTTTTATTTTAACTTATTCTCATGACTTTCACTTGTTCTTAATTATACCAACCGACCAATATTTTCGTCAGTCATGCCCCGTCATCTATCGAGCAATGTTCTCGTGTATCAAACACTGACACTAAATTTTCAAAGCATGTAAGTCTTTACATTAATTACAATCCAAATTTCTGCACCTTTCTCTCTTTCTAACTCTCTCAGTTTTAGTATATGATCGTACATGAAAATCCATTTTACATCACCAAAACACACGCGAGCCTATGTATACGACCACCTCAGGTAATGTCTCCAACAATTGTAAATTATTGTAACAGTGAACATAATATCTCTGATTTATTTAATTTATTTATATATTAATATTGTTAATCTCTAATTTATATAAACAGATCGTTTGAAAAGGACCAAAACCCATGGTCGAAACGTAGAGATGCTTAAATCATTAAAATTAGTTGAAACGTAGAGATGCTTAAATCATTAAAATTGCCAGATACGGTCAACAAATCTTAATTTTGATAATAATTAAATGTACGCAAGTATAAATATATATAGATATACATGAGTGATGTAAGCAATACGGTAGAAACGCACGCAGAGTATAAATGTATTTAGAAAAGTCATAGAGTACGCGTACGCTAGCAGAGAGAGAAAGGCGGAGAAACGATAAAGGCTAAGGCGGAAGAACGGACGGAAAGAGGGAGTTTGTCATAGTATTTAACAAAACAGTATGAAAAAGCAACACAAAATTTAGAGGAATGATGGAAGAGAAATTATAGGTACTACAAAAATTATTTAAAATACAGAGTGCATATGCATAACCAATCTTTTCCAGCAGGGTCATAATATGGCCCTTTTGAATCTTGCATTCCTAATAATTCGCGTATCATAGCTCCTGTACTTGTAGACGTATAAAAGAATACTACTGGCATTGTCTTTCCAAAATGAATTAAAAGTTTAATTATATCTCTATATTTCACATCCAAAATAACAAAACTATTATCTGCAAAATATTCAAAAAGTTTTTAAAACTGTTCACCTGTGAAAGACATTGCTGGTCTACAGATAAAATCAACTTACTATCTTCTAACAAAGGTACGCTAAATCTTACACCAGTATGGGAAATCACTACTTTATCCCGAGGAATATATTTGTAAGAACCTATTCTGACCGTCCGACACTCTAGAGCAGTTTGTGGTTGTTGCCCAATATCTAAAAAGTTCTGATTTTCATATATCTCTAAAATCCGACATTATCCCATCATTATATTATTAGCCGACATGTTTAATTGACAATCATTTCTTATAAAATATATTTCTTATAAAATATAAACCTTTACTATTTTCTTCATTATCCATTCCAAACATGTCACATGCACTAGAATTTGTAATTATTGGTTCTTTATCCAGAATTGTGTCCACTTCTTCGTTAAAAGCGTTAGTTGCATTGCCTACTACTGCGTTACTATTAACGCTTCCTACTTTGTTTAGTCCTGCCTTCTTCCTCTTCGTCAGACGATATTGTCAAACATTCTGGAAATTGATTAAACTTAAATAATCATTAATACACATGTTATACATATACATATGTCTTGCACAAAATATATTATACATACCTGGTTCTTTGTGAATAGGCTTTGGTTTTGAAGCTGGTATACCCTTTGCTCTGGGCCGCTTGCATGTAGGACCGTCTCGTTCTGTTTTCTCCAATTTCATAGTATTTCGTTCGTTGTTCTTCTTATAGAACATCTATAAAGATATACAATCGTAATGTATATCTACAAATTAACATGGGATATAATGACAAAGAAACTTGCCAACAAAAAATATTACTGTATGATACATTAAGATGATTATAAACTGCTTTCAACTTGACCTGTAATGACATGGCAGTAATATAAAATGTCTTAATTTTACAATTAACGTGTTTAAATCTTTCTAAATAAAATACTTCTTAATGACCATGTCCTGAAATATAAGAGCGTTCTAAATTTACTATATCAAAAAATGCTATGCTAATAGTTCCCTTAGACTAAATTCTTAACCTTAAGTAAACTAAATCTGTTAGCCATTCATCAGTCAGACAATCGATCATTATAACAGATAGTCACTGTGACAGGTAATCATTATAACATTGTATCAATAAATTTATCGGTCTTCTGGCATTGCAGTCATAATCCTTACATCGACAGACATCCCAATCTCCTTCCCCTCTGGTATGGGTATTGGCTTGACTTCCTCAATATTTAATTTTGTTTTACATCTTTCACACATAGAACTTATAAACATGGAAGGGGAAACGGATCGGCACAAGTGAAGCCAAGAAGTGAGACAGAAGAAACTAGAATTCTGTCTCGTTCTATGACTTTTCCTCGAAATACGCATGCGCGGCCAAAACGAGATTACAATAACGCATGCGCATAACGGACCAAAGTCATACAGATGTTGGACTCAGTTTCAGCTCACGGAGAGTATATGCTATTCCCCTTCCATGTTTATAAGTTCTATGCTTTCACATCGGTTCAAGGGTAGTGAACTGTAGCCGCAGTGTGGACAGAGAGCAAGCATTCCTTTGACGAAAATAGGTTCCTAGTAATAACACGGTATACTTCGTACTTGTGGCATATTACTTATTTCGAATGATGAACTTTAGTGTAATCCCTTAATTTCTTATCGATTGCGTCAATGTGACATTATCACATTTGCACAGAAATTATGTTAAGGTTGTTTTTCGCGTGTTCGCCATCTCTCTCTGTTCATGCGTTCCCATGCGAGAGGGCGCGCAATCATAGCTAGGACGGGTAGTCAGTACCACGTCAATCCTTGTATCGGTCGGACGTTGTTCGCAATAGAGAAAAGTTATAGCAAAGAAAAACGGTGTCGAAACTTTCTTTCATCGATATCTTGTGTCCCTTCCTCACACTCAATTATTATAATAATCAAGTGCAACAGGTTATGGGCCCAGCATGCCCCAACTGAACGCTACGTGTGAGGAAGGTTGAGCGGTTCTTTCGTCAAGAAGCGTGAAGAGCGGGACACGGGGTCGCGAATCGGAAGCCATCTTAGCACGTGCTCTCTGTGAAATCGGTGCGTGATCGCGAGCGCGACGTAACTCGAAATGTCTGACGCACTCTCAGCGCGAAATGTGACGAAGTTCAACGGCGAGAACTATCAGGGATGGAAATTCCAGGTGAAAATGTTATTCATTGCGAACAATATATACGATGTGGTCGACGGGTCGAGAACGATGCCGGTAGGAGAAGGTCAGGATGCAGCGAAGAAAGCGTGGCTGTCGGACAACGCGCGCGCGATGTTTCTAATCTCCTCGGCGATGGAATACGACCAGCTGCAGCCGCTGCTGATGTGCTCGACGGCGAGAGAGATGTGGAAGAAATTGTCTGGTGTGTATGAACAAAAGTCGGCGTCAAACAAATTGTTGCTTATGACGAGACTGTACGAGTATCGAATGTCTCCGGGAGACTCGATATTGAAACACGTGTCGACAATACAAAATATGGCAGCGCAGTTGCTCGATATCGGAGAGCAAGTGTCGGAACTGACAATAATCGCAAAAGTGCTCGGGAGCCTGTCACCGAAGTATGCGGCATTCCAGACCGCGTGGGACAATGTT
>NW_011965564.1:0-2193 GCF_000949405.1 Vollenhovia emeryi
GACGTTTTAAAGTAAAATTACAAATCACTTTGTATTTTAGCATCGTAAATCGAAGGTTAAAAATGACCACCGATTTTCACAGTAAAATGAGGTTCAAATTTTTATCAGTGTAGTTTTACTAGTAATTTTACCTTCGTAAGTTCTTCAAAATGCCATGTTATCCCGCGATTTTAAATTTTAAGAGAAAATTCTCTCCGTGCAGTAATGTCTGGTAATGCCGCAAATCTGTACACCACAATGACCTCAGCGGTTTACCCCTCGGTAGGGAATCTCAGAAAATGCTAGAAATTTTTTATTTTGGCATAGTCAAAATTTATGGCGTATCAATTTAAGTGAGCAGAATTTACAATAGAATAAAATATTGCGTCTTCCAATAGGTTATACAGATTAAAAAATGACAGCTTTACACGAGTAATGGTTGAAGCATTGCAACAATGCAGTTCGCACAAAAAACTTGGGGACAAAGTACGTTAGATAAATGCCTCAACGCTGTAATACCTGAGTTCTTGGTAGAAATGTTACCACACAATACGATATACTTTATATTGTAAAAAATTAAATCATGGAAACTTTGAGATTTTCTGCTGCGATTGATTCACAAAAGGAAAGCTCTGGTGTGCGTTTCAGGAGATAAAATTCCCTTTATCGATTAAATATTACACTGACAAAATTTCGTGTTGAAAGCTGCGAGTGTATGACGCTCTACCGAGATGCATTGCATTAATATTTTAAAGATTGTGAAAAAGAGTATGGGGTCGAATTAACTTTCGATTGACGACAAATTATTTTAGCTACAAATAGATTATCCAATTTATCTATTAATAAACATCCAGTACACAAGCACTAAATTCTTAGAATCAGATGCTGTCATTGCGGAAATCGTGAGTGCCAAATCGACCTATTATTAAACAGCCACCGTATAAACATTAAAATCCCAGAATCGAATGCTATTGTCCGAGCGCGTAAACATCGTAATTAAATGCCACAAATATCAGGATTCGAATGAAATACGCAAAATGTGCAAAGATTTTACAACGAAAGTTCCAATCGTGTATCTTTGTCAAAGATAACAATTAATAGGCGTCGTTCCATCGATTCATGTCGCTTATATCACGGTTCAATCGCGTTTGCATATTTTATCGATATCGGTAAGAATGTAACTAAACTTGTTTCACGCGAATATGCTATTAATCATCTATGAAAGGACTATATCTCTTAGCACGCGCGTTCATTAATATTGCAGTCCGCGAGAATCAATACAAACGCATGGGCTTATATAATGTATATGTACAATATTTCCTAAATGTGTACGTATGATAATGATTCTGTCTCGAGTTTACGGTAATAGCGATTATTCTGGGATGTTATATCTGTACATCTTATACCCCATACAGCACAGCAAGTTAAAATAATTTGGTGTTCCTTACTTCTTTTTATTGTTTTATACTTTATAGTATGCGCATACTTTATATTGTAGTAGAATTTTATTAATAAGATTTATGGTACTCCAGGAAAAAATGGAAAGTTTTCATTATACAAGGTAGGGCAATAACTATTAGGACCTTAAATATCTTCGAATCTATAAGGCCCAGAGGAAGATATGTGTAAATTCCACGGTACGAAGGGGGCTATCATAATAGCGATAAAATATTTTTGTCCAGGTGGAGGCGCTTCGGAGATACCAAGGTCATCTTAATTAAAAAAAATGGATCCGATATGTTTTTTTCCCATAATATGATTTTTCTTTCCATTAAATCTTGTTCAATGATCTTGTGTCGTGAGTTCTGGACTTGTTTCGAGCTCCTCTATCATATTACGGAGAAAAAAACACCCATTTTAAAAAATTAAGATGACCTTGATATCTCCGAAGTGCCTCCACCTGGACAAAAATATTATCGCTATTATGATAGCCCCCTTCGTACCGTGGAATTTTGGTTACACAAATCTCCCTCTGGGCCTTATACATACACTGAAAAAAATTTCTGGTTGAATATGGACGAACCAGATAATTCCTGCAGGATTTACCAGAATTTCTGTAGGATTACAGGAATTCTGGTAAATCCTACAGGAATTCTGGTAAATCCTACAGGAATTATCTGGTTCGTCCATATTCAACCAGAAATTTTTTTCAGTGTAGATTCGAAGATATTTAAGGTCCTAATAGTTATTGCCCCACCCTGTATACAGGGTGAG
>NW_011965564.1:3127-7125 GCF_000949405.1 Vollenhovia emeryi
TATATCTCAATCATGTAATATCTAATTGTATCCAATTCTAAAATCACCAGATCTTCAGAGATCTGACACTTTTATTGAATATTCAATGTTATTATTTATTGAGATCTAATTATGTTCTCTTACGACATTTAATTATAGATTTCGTTAGATTTCAATAGATAACGTCGAACATTCGAGGAAAGTGTCAAATCTCTAAGGATCTGATGATTTTTAGAATTGGCTCTCATGAGATATAATTAGATATTACGTGATTGAGACATAAATAATGAGATTTCCTTTCCATTTTTTCCCGGGAAAGATTGAAAAACTCATAAAATTCTTCAAAATGCCACGTTGTCCCACGATCACATGATTTTCGGCTAAGTTTTAAGAAAAAATTCCGCGTAGGTATACATATATGATTTAATTTTTTTAGTTATACCTCTAGAGCCTTATTAGTACTCCATCAAATAGGCTGTTTAACTAACAGTTAACTCGATCAAAGCTCCGTTCTTTTTTCGACTTCTATATTTAGTCAGTTCATTTCCATTCATCGGAAATCTCGAACGCCCTATTTCTGTCGGATATCGTCGCGCGTTTCTCAAGTAATGCAATCAGCCTCGTCATGCGGTTTGACGCAAAACGATACGCCGATATACGCGATCGACGAAGAGGGACATAAGAGAGTCGCGGGAACGGAGTGAGAAAGCGACAAGGATTGTTTAGATTTTACTGCGTACTCGCGTACTAATGTTTGCGGGGTGGTGGGAAGAAAAGTTATCGGACGACGAAGTGTAAGATTGCGTACATGCGTAAGCGCCGTTACTCGCGCGGTCGTTAAATAACAATTCCATTCTATATTTAGGTTACTGCGCGCAACGAAGAGAGAGAGAGAGAGAGAGAGAGAGAGAGAGAGAGAGAGAGAGAGAGAGAGAGAGCCGTATGGATGAAAAGAATGAGAAGGTTTAAGAAAAAAAGCCACTATCAATCTCTAGCGAGCCGGGATAAAGCGTGTCGTGTGTCGACTGAACGGCGGTTATTTTGCGTATAAGAATGGCAGAGGGATAAAGGGTAGAGACGTAGTCGGATAAGGGTGTCTATTACAGCGATAGCACATTGGAGGGATCAACCAGGTATTTTCAAATCTATTTCTGGTCGGTGCGATCAGATAAATGTAAATCTGTTTGCGTAAACTATCCAAGAGTGCTCGAGATCGCAATCGGAATCGGATATTTCATTCAGATGTTATCAATTTTGACGTCTAAAGGACCAAATGGCTATATGAATTTCACAGTCAATTTTTTTTCACCCCCTTTTAAATGTCTTCTAAACGTTTCCACTAAAGCAAGAATTTTATTACCGTAAATTTTTTTATCTCGATTAAGGTCGCTCAAATTTTATCTCAGGTGATAACATTGCCCGACGTTATGAATGTCTTTCAAATACGCAAAATAAAATACATACCTAAGATAAAACGACTTGACGTTTTATAACGGTTACTCTCGAGTGATTTCACTACTTTTTGAGAATAAAAAGTTTGAATGAAAAAGATGAGCATTGATTTGCTGAAAAATCGATGCCATGGAAAAAAATGAAAAATAATTAAATGAAAACAGCAAACGAGGAAGAAATCAACTGTCTTTGACGAACTGTATTCAATTAAATTAGCTTTATTTGTCACACAAAGCATATTCTTCAATCACGAAAGTAGGCCCCCCGCGACGAGTGTTTATTTTTTGCTCGGAGTTATGTCTCTAGATAATTGAAGAACTGGATGTCTCCGGACAACTCATTGCTGTGGAGGACAACCCTCTCGGTTTGTCATACAGGCAGTTTGACGTCAGAGTCACGCATCTTAAGAGCATAAAAGTCGTACGTCATTTTGTCATAAGATTATACCATCCGTCGCGTGTCGCAATGAGGCTTGCGCAAACCGGTCCTACGTAGGTGATGGAAAACATCAGCGCAATCGGCAGTTCTCGCTATAAAGACGATCCGATGGAACGAACGAAAACAAACGCTTTCGCCATACGTGTTCGTCATGTATCATTTTCGTAATAATGCAATATAAATGATATTAAACGAATTAGAGATAAACGTGAGGGCACATGCAGGGCGTGTTTCATTCGTGACTGGCAGGCGACAGAGGATAGTCAACTTCCGCGCGTCGGTTATAATCACAATTCAAACATTCTCGTTATCTTGCGAGAGCAAGGCGTCAAGCTGCGCCAAGAGTCATTATCGTGCCAAGGTCAGCGCAACGCCGGTGATTATAACGTCTGGAACTAATCGGTAGACTGGAAAGATTCCGTGTTATCGCGACTACTACGCGTCTTCGCATTTCCGTTATCTAGCGCGCAGGCAAGTGCATGATTCGCACATTATCCGCGCGCACATTATCGTGTTCGCTCGATAAGACTCTTGTTTGATAACAAATCCCACATTCGGCGCGCACGTCTGTCCATCGAAGAGAATCGCCCGTCGCGAAAATTTGCCGCAGTTAACGATGTGCGTGCGTAATGGGCAGCGATCTACATTTTGGCAATGAATATTGATATTAAACGTACGATATTGGCCACCGGAAGTGGATAGATAGTCTCGGATGACCGAGGCGGTGATAGACTTCTGATTTGGCGCTGGAGTCCCTTGATTGCCGATTAGTCATTGCGTTATCGCGGGCTTATCATTCCAGAAGAATAATATTCCTACGAAGCGATCGACATGAATCATTAGCGAATGTCGCTCCTTTGTTCACCTCACGCCTAATATTCCACGGTAATTACATATTTTTTACTTAATCGTGTTGGAACGTGAAATTGTAAAATGTGTCGAAAGGATTATCTTAATGTGCTGTATTAATTAGTGGCTGCATAAATTGTCAAACCTGTCAAGAGGGAAAAACGGAGACGCAGAAGATCGTGATCTGAATGCGATAATTGTGACAATGTTTTCTCGAACGTGTTCGAATGTGAAAAGATCGTTGCGTAAACGTACAAAACGTCAAAGTATCGCAGAATGTTTCCACTTGGTATTATTTATTATCCTTGTTTACTAGGAAATAATATTTAAAAACTGTAATTCATTAACGTAAGTAATGTAATCATCGCGCGTATTACGGTACAATTTTCGTGCTAATTTAATTCAGCCGTTAATCGCAGAAGATTCAATTACGCGTTCACGTACACAGACAGAAAAGTACGTAGTATTTGCGACTGTAATTGCACAGTAAAATAATCATAGCCAGGAATATCATTTTTATAGTAATTATTACTATAATATTAGTAATAGCAACCGTATAGACACAGTGATGCCAACTATGTAAAAAATTTAACTAACAATAAGTATAAAATATAAGCTTCTAACTATTATTCTGTTAAAATATTCAGGTAATGAGTAGTAAATCAGTTAATTATTTTTACAGTAAATACAATCGCAATAACAGTAAATTTAACTATATTTCTATCATCCGCCTTACCAATCACATGGTAAACAAAAGTGAAGTGGTTCGGAATGTCTTCACTAGAGGGACGCGCGGTACAAGACTTTCTCGTAAGAAGAAAACCGCTTAGGGTTGTTATAAATACGGATAAGTTTACGCATTCGTGTAAGATTACTTATCTTTTCTTTGAAAGATGCTCGTACTACTCTTTATGAGTGCAAAGTGATTTAACCAATGAACGTAGTGAACGCAATGTATGGTATACATATACAGGGTGTACCTAAACTGGCGATAAATATTTTAATTTGTACTTTGTAACATTTTGAGACGAAAATTCTAATACGAAAAAGTCGAGGCTATAATAGTTTTCAAATGGGAACAGTTTAAACATCTCGAATAGGAAAGCTAGAATTTCGCGCGCTCAGGGATGGCAAAATGGTCAGTGATAAAGGTGCTTTCTTGAACCACACGTCTTTGACATTAATAAAATTAGTGTAAAAATGTATGCAAGAGTTTTATTAAGAAACTATTTCTGTTTATTTGCAATGAATTTTAGAAATAGTTTAAAATGTTTTTTTTT
>NW_011965565.1:0-7126 GCF_000949405.1 Vollenhovia emeryi
CCCTGTATATTGTAGGATTCTTGCCGAGGTAATCGCAAGAGCTTTTCCTTTCTGTCTCTCGTTCCCTCCGGCTTCGAGATCGTTGTAGGATGGTACGAGGGAATGGCCGTGTGGCGGAAGAGAAAACACAGACACACTGACTCTAGTTTTAAATGCAATGTATTTCGAGACTCACACTAAGTACTTTGCTACTCTAAATGAACTCTCAGGATTTGGCACTTCTGCCCTGTATCCCGTCGCGAAGGAGAGTCCGCGAACGTGCGCTCGACGGAGCGCTCCGGCCGTCGCCGATTCTCCCGTAATTCGGTAATTCGATAATTCGCATGCGCGAGTTACGCCGGTTTCGCCGGGCCGCACCGGTTGCCGTGAGCTGGCGCGCCCTGTGGGTGAATCTAGGATTTAATGTATATATACCGGGCGTCTTTCAACTCGGCCGTCCTGGCCCTTAACTTCGTCTCGAAGTTACGTAACATTCAGGAGACTTTACTGTGTTAACGGGGTGCCTATCTCTCTAGGCGTACAAAACAGGTAAGTATATTTCTGAGTACATTAACTTTTTCTCGCTGTGTATACATGATCTTAATCTAACGCAATTGTTTCTTATGTCTAATTATACTTAATTATAAACGCTAACTTTATTTACGGTAGGAACAACTTTTCTTTATTCGCTCTGGTTTCCACTATCTACAGGTGTGCTCAACCTGATCCATGGTTTGAGCTTATCACAGGATAGGATCGTGTTCAGTGGTTTCTGCGTGAGATTAAAGCCAGGTATGTCCTTAATTACGTAACGATTATTTCCTAGACTTTTGTCTACATAATACGGCCCTTTATACTGTGGCTTTAATTTCGCGCTAATCCCTGGTTTGTTTCTTAGGTTGCGCACTAACACATAATCACCTTCGTTGTACACGGTAGGTTTTTTACTATGTTCGTCTCTGTATTTTTTGTTATAGTTTCTAATTTTCTCAGTAGCTTCTACTGCTATCGTACCGTGATTAACTCTTTCTTCTTGCAGGTTTGTATCTACGTCCGCGAGGATTTTCGTGTACTGTACGAGAGGAAAATCCTCGTTGCTCGCATCCAGTGTGGTGGTTTTATCCACTGCACCGTGGTTTCGCTTATTTAATTAATGACGGAATATTGTGTGTATCATTATGTTTTATTCTTATAATAGATTATCTATATTTTGATGTGTAACAATACGTACGCTTTGCTCGAGGTAGCAACGCTTTCCTCGAGGTGGCAACGCCTGGGGGTATCGTACCCTGAGCCACGTTGATTTGGTTGCAACGCTTTGCTCGAGCTTTGCTCGAGGTGGCAACGCCTTGGGGTATCGGGCCCCGAGCCACGTCGATTGATTCTTTCTCTGTGCCCTTTTTTGGGGTGGCAACGCCTGGGGGTATCGTACCCTGAGCCACGTCGATTTGGTTGTTCGCAGTGGCAACGCCTGGGGGTATCGTACCCTGAGCCACGTCGTTTTGGAACACTCGTTTTTGATGCCCTTTTGGCTGCGGGAGCTCGCTCGTCTTCACTCGCTGTCGATCTCTAAAGGACTGTGTCGTCTCAAGACGACGCTATCGAACCTTTGCTCTCACTCCCCCCTTTCCCCGTCATGCCCATTGGTCGGTCGATCTCTTACGATTCCGCCGATCGGTGATTGGGGGATCGGTGGGAGTTCACATATCCCTTCGATGACGAGCGAGCGTTCCCTTTGTGACGCATCGAATGTTCGGCTTGTCGTGCACGACGTCGTATACTTATTTGTTTAGGATGTAGACACAAAGAATGGTCATACGTATTTGCTTAATACATAGATATGAAGAATGGTCTCAACACTCGTGGTTGCGCTGGTCGAAACCAAGCAAGAGTTTCGATGGACTAGCTTTTACAACGGAATGGTAAGTATTATTCAATATATATTGTATCTTATCTAGATTTTGCTTCCAGTCGGCGGGTTCGTTCAATAATTTAGTTAAAGAACTTTTCATGAAACGGTTTACGCGCTCCGCGAGCCCATTAGCCCAGGGGGCGGCAACCGCGACTTTACGATGCGTTATATTAAAATCTTTTGTGAAATCCGAGAATTCCTTCGAGGAAAACGCCGTGCCTCTATCCGTGACTATACGGGTTGGTTTTCCGAAAGTGTAAATTATTTGATTCAACGCCTTTATAACCTCTTTAGAGCCGGCTGACTTGGTTGCAAAAAGCCATGTGAAACGCGTGAATGCGTCTATGACAACTAATATATGTTTGTAACCGTCCTCGGTTTCTTGCAGAGGACCGAAATGATCAAGATGCAGCGTATCCAGTGGAATCTCTGGCAGTGGGTACAGCTGCGTCTCGGCTTCCCGACTATGTGGGGACGCATTGGACATTAGACAGGTAAAACAATTTTCAATATAATCATAAACTTTTTTACGCATAGATGGGAACCAAAAGTTTTGTTTAATTCCTTTTAACGTCTTCTCCGCGCCGCAGTGTGCCATTTGATCATGGTGAACTCTGAGCAGACTCGGCACCATTGAATCTGGTACTACAAATTTCTTTTGGTTTTCATCCAGCCGATATACTAAACCATCAATTAACGCGAATTTATTATTTTCTTCTATTTCTAACTTATTACTTAATTCTATTATTTTAGCATCACTGAGCTGCCGAAACTCGAGCTCGCGTTCTAGCGGGAGCTCAGTGACGTACGCGACGCTCCGGCTTAGGGCGTCGACGTGCGCCATACGTTTGCCAGGGCGGTGCAGCACCTTGAACGAGTAATTTTGTAAGGTGAGTGTCCACCTCGCTATCCGAGGGTTTAAATTTGCCTTATTTATTGCGTAAACGAGCGCGTTGCAATCGGTAATTATCGTGAACGTCAAACCACACAGGTATAAGTGAAACCGCTCGACAGCGCGTACTATCGCTAACATTTCCAGCTCGTAGCTGTGATATTTAGATTCTGCCTGGTTTGTCGCTCGGCTGAAAAATGCAACAGGCGCCCATGACTTGTCTTTCTGTTTTTGTAGAAGCACTGCACCTAAACCTAAACTACACGCGTCGGTATGTAGTTCTGTATCCGCGGCCGGGTCGTACAGACGAAGCACTGGAAAAGCTGATAGCTCGGACTTTAATAATTCAAAAGATTTCTTGCACTGATTGTCAAAATTAAATTCCTTATCTTTTCTTAACAATTTATTTAACGGATGTACTTTCACACCGTAGTTTTTTATGAATTTACGGAAATAGTTAGTCAATCCCAGAAACCGTTGTACTTCGTGTACGTTCTGAGGACACTTGAAATTTTTAATGGCTTCGGTATGCCTGGGACTTAATGTGATTCCTTTTTCTGTTACAATGTATCCGAGAAATTCTATTTGTCTCTTAAGAAAATAACATTTTTTATAATTTAACTCAAACCCGTACTCTTTCAGCTTTAATAGTACTTCCCGTAACACCGCGAGATTCTCTTCTACAGATACCGTCGGGATAAGGATGTCGTCAATATAGACAATGACCTTATCTTGTCTTACAAGCGGGCTTAGTATTTGCAAAATTCTCTTTTGGAATTCAGCGGGAGCCTCGCTATATCCAAAAGGTAAACGTTTATATTCGAATTGCCCATCGGGCGTAGCGAAAGAAAAATACTTCGTGGAATTTTCGTGAACTTTTATTTGATGGAAGCCGTCCCTCATATCGAGCAATGTGAAAACCTTCTTGTTGCTCAATCGTGATAGACAGTCTTCGATCACTGGGAACGGGTACTTTTGTTTCGCTATTCTAGAATTAAGTGGCCTTAAATCCACGCATAGACGTAAATCTCCCGATTTTTTCTTTACAGGAACTACTCGTGCGCAATAGGGGGATGTGCTGGGTTGGATAATTCCTCGAGCCAGCAGATCGTCCGTAATCTGCCGCACTTGCAGACGTTCGACATGCGCAAACCGTCGGGGCGCGAAAGCGTAAGTCGATTCGTCTCTTAAATTTACATGTACCGTATAATCGTCTTCTATGGGTACGACTTCTCGAGCGTGTATGTTCAATACAAGTTTAATTAATTTTGACCTTTCCTCGTCGCCGAAGTCTATCTCAGTTTCGTTTATTATGGATTCCAGACTACTCTCTGCCGATTCCTCGTGAATACACAAAGGAAGAACAGTAAATAGATTCGTCCTGTCCTCGGTCTTGGAAGACGTTGGACTGTATACCAGGGTAAGTTTGTGTGCTAACAAAAACTCTCTACCTAAGATTAAGTCGGCATCGAAAGTGTTTGAATCCAGAATAAATAGATCGACGTCGAAGGTTAAATTCTTCAACAAGGACAAGCCGATTTTCGTTTGAACTGATCCGTTAACGGCTAACTTTTCGTTACTCAGATTTCTTAGAGCTCTATTTACCGGTTTTATTACATGATTAAACGGTCTGATACATTTACCATAAATTCCGCGTCTGATAAATGAGACCGGACTACCCGTATCTAATAACGCTATTAATTTACAACCTTTTTCTTGCAGACTGGTGATCGTGACGAACGGAGTCTCTACCTGGAGTTGCTCCTCCGTCTGTAGAACCGCTGCCACCGTGGTCGACTCCGCCTCCTGCGCCGTGACACTGGCCGCCGTCGTCAGCGCCTTGGAGTGGACTGCGGAACCGGGCTTCGTACCTTGCGCCTTCAGTGTAGGGCAGTCGAATCTCCGATGCCCCGTCTTCTTACAATAAAAGCACATAAGTTCTGACCTGCACTCTTTATGCTGATGTCCTTTCTTCCCGCAATTTCTGCATGGCTGTTGCTCCTTCTGGTTGGATCCGCCGCCCGTCGGTGGATTTCTCCTCTCGCCTTCCTGCGTCCCTTCCGTAATCGTCCGCATTTTTTCCAGGAGCCCGTCGATAGTGTCGTCCGACACGGATAGCGCCGTGGCTCGCAGCGAAGGTATAGGGATGCCTCCGATTAGCAGGTGCACCGTGTCCCTCGTCGGCAGATCCAAATTATGCATGAGAGCGAGTTTCTCTATGGCATACTGGTCGAAAGTCTCTCTCCCCGTCCTCCATTTCCTTGCCTCAATTTTCTTCATGGTCTGATAGAACGGGATTCTTCTCTGAAATATTCTTCCTAACTGTACCTTGAGTTCTGTCCAGGACTCGAGAGTTGCTCCATCCTGAATTCCGTACCACCGCGCGGCTGCTCCAACTAACCGGCTGGAGGCCGCTAACAGCGTTACGCCGTCCGTCGCTCCATGGACTTGCGCCACTCGGTCCACTCGTCGGATCCATACCTGGACGTTGTCGTCCTCTCCTCCGGCGCATTCCGGAATCTGCGTAGCCAGGCACTTCACCGAGGTCCCGGCGGAGGTTATCTCCGCTGCTCTCGGCTGCGAGGCTCGGCCGTTCGGCGAATTCAGGGCCGAAACGGTTGCCGGGTCCGTTCCGTCGGTCGACGGGACGAGCGCCGCCGCTGCTTGGCCGGCTCCGCGAGCCGCACCTGTAACGGGCGCTTCGTTTCGTGCTGCCAGGAGCTGCAGCAGTTGCGTGAACTGTTGCTGCTGCTGTTCCTGGGCTTGCGTTTGCCTGCGGAGCATGCCGTCCACCGTTTGCAGCACGGTGCGAAGCATGCCCGCGGTCACGGGTTGATCACGTGCTCCCGTTGCCTGCTCGGTGTCCCCCTGTTGCTGCTCCGGGTTGAGCTCCGGTATGAGCGAATATTCTTTTTCCGCGGCTTCCTCCAAATACTCCATTATCCGCCCAATTATCGTCCGCTTGTCCCCCGTTGCGGGGAGACCGTATTTCCGAGCCTCCTCTCGGAGTTGCTCCGAATTCAAGCGTTCGAGTTCGCTCCGCTCCATGGCCAGCTGTGCTCTGGTCTTTACCATGCACTCGTCGTGGATTTTCGGAGCACTACGCGTTCCCGTGGTAGGCCCGCGTGTTCCCGGGTGCGCTCCGCGGTCCCGCTGTATGCCCGAGTAATCCCACGTCGATCCCTCAGGAGGCCCAGGTCAATCCCACTTCTGATATAATTCTGTAGGATTCTTGCCGAGGTAATCGCGAGAGCTTTTCCTTTCTGTCTCTCGTTCCCTCCGGCTTCGAGATCGTTGTAGGATGGTACGAGGGAATGGCCGTGTGGCGGAAGAGAAAACACAGACACACTGACTCTAGTTTTAAATGCAATGTATTTCGAGACTCACACTAAGTACTTTGCTACTCTAAATGAACTCTCAGGATTTGGCACTTCTGCCCTGTATCCCGTCGCGAAGGAGAGTCCGCGAACGTGCGCTCGACGGAGCGCTCCGGCCGTCGCCGATTCTCCCGTAATTCGGTAATTCGATAATTCGCATGCGCGAGTTACGCCGGTTTCGCCGGGCCGCACCGGTTGCCGTGAGCTGGCGCGCCCTGTGGGTGAATCTAGGATTTAATGTATATATACCGGGCGTCTTTCAATATATAGGGCCAACGGTCACGGCTTACACTTCGAAGTCGTCTCTCGTAGAGCAAAGATCGAGCCCTTTTCCGCGTTCGCCGCTAATTGTAAGATATATCGAGGCCGAGTCCTCGCGTTCGTGCGTTTGTGCGTACCAGAGACCGAGCTCTCTGGTAAGATATATCGAGACCGAGTCCTCGCGTTTGTAATTTTAAATAAACAATCATTAACAAACGAAACTAGTGTATGGATGTAAACTCCCACACACGCAACATTTTGGTGCCTCCTGTGAGTTCGTTCACAGTACGAACGTGAACGACCATCGTAAGAACATACTGATTGTCGAGCGAACAGCGGCTAAGAAGGAAGGACGATCAAGGCGATCACGACTTCAGGACTACAACATTGGCTCTTGCAACCAATCGCACAACCCTCAGGACGAGTTACGCAACGAGATCAAGGCTAAGTCCATTCCAAATATAAATCAAGTGGCCGATTAAGCAATTTCCGTTACCTACTCCCAAACGACAATATGGCAGGTCGAATTAAGTTATTAATTCAAAAGCGAACGTCGTTAAAATCTCAAATTACGGGTTTGACGAATCTGGTTGAGAGAGGCAGTTACGATAAGGCCGCGTTAAGGTTAAGGATGGCCCGCACAACCGACTTGTATCACGCGTACGAAGAATTTAACGACGAGCTCGTACTATTAGATCCGAACGA
>NW_011965566.1:0-2514 GCF_000949405.1 Vollenhovia emeryi
TTTTTTTTTTTTTTTTTGACCCGGTGGAAATCCTCATGGACCGTCCCCCCGCCCTGCTGGGACAGGGACGGGGGGGTGTGTGGGACTCGTCTCCCTGGTCCCTGGGCAGTTGACACCCATGGGACCAGTAGTGCAATGGAGACGCCTACCGCACTAAAACCACCGGGGGTGGACTTCTCTGCGCTATTGGGAACTGTCGAGGGCACACGCTCGCATCACTGCTCGACAGTCCCCGCGCCACGCGTAGTCTTCGCGTACCTCTTGGCCCAAATGGTCGGGCACGGCCCTAATAAGGGCCTTCTTCTCGGGTCTGGCCCTGAGAAGGGCCACCTCCTCCCGAGTTGCGGCGGGGGTGCCACCGGGCCTCCCGCCGCGCCCCTCGTTGGTGTTGGGGGCAGGGTGAGCCACAGTCCTCAGCTGTGCCCACCCCCAGGGTCTATACTACCCTCTCCTCTCCCCTTTTAGGACGCCTCTTACGCCAGGCAGGGGATACCCCGGGCCTATTCGGCGGCGGGACCCGGACGCCAAACACCCCGCCCGTAACGGGCAAGGTGTCGGGAAGGCTTCGCCGGACTCGGACCGACAGTCCTCCTCCGTACGCGAGCCCCCCACTTCGTCATGGAACTCTGTGTCCTCTGCATCTAGGGTTGCACGGTGCCTTAGTTCCTCAAATGGGCCGGTTGGCCCCTGCGCCCGCCTCTCCTCCCTCTTCTTGGCGGAGCGCCTCCTCCTCCCTGTTGCGTCGGGGGGGGATCGACCTCACCCCTCCGCACTCGTTCCTCCCCTTCCTTCCGCGAAATCACCTTCTCGCAGAAGACCGAGAAGGCCACCCAGGCCTCCTCCTCACTCACGAGGGCCTCCACGACCGCTCCCAGCGACAGATCGCCGCCTATCGTGTCAGACAGGACTCGGCGCTCCTCCTCCCAGGCTGGGCACTCCTCTAGAGTATGTTGCGCCGAGTCCCTGTCCGCGTCGCAGTGCCTGCACCGCGCGTCGTCGTCTCGTCCTATGCGACACAGGTACTCCCCGAAACAACCATGTCCGGAGAGCACCTGTGTCGTCCTGAAGGACGCTTTGGCCCCTGCTCTGTCGAGCCATTCGTCCAGCCTCGGCAGTATAGCCTCTACTGTTCTTTTCCCGGGCCTATTGGGCTCCGAGAGTCTAGCCCTCCACTCCTCTCTCACTTCGTCCTTAAGCCGGAGACGGATAACCCTCCTAACCCCCGGTGTTATGGGGACGCCGCCCTCCTTGAGCCTCGTGACACGCTCGTACGCTGCTGCGTGACACCTTGCCGCCAAATCTATCGGCGGGGATCCCGCTAGCAGGGTGGCCGCCGTGTGCGAGATCGTGCGGTACGCCCTGATTGTGCGCACGGCCATCCTTCTCTGGGCTCTGTTGAGGATGGATCGTGCCTTCGCGCTCCGACCCAACGCTTCAGCCCACACCGGTGCTCCATACAGCGCGATGGAGCTGAGCACATTTGCGTAGAGCCTCCTTGTCCTCCAGCTTGGCCCGCCCAGGTTGGGCATCAACCTGGAAAGCGCGCCGGCTACACACCCCAGCCTGGGGGCCAGCTTCGCGAAGTGGTCCTCGAACCGCCATCTTCCATCAATTTGGAGTCCAAGGTACCTTATGGACTTGCCCATCCGGATTTTAGTCCCCTCCACTCTCAGATATGTGTCGGGCGGGCTGCCGTGAGAACCGTTGTGCAGGTAGACGGCTTCCGTCTTGTTGACAGCAACTGTCAGGCCGAGCGCTCTGATCGATCTGACCACGCACGCTACCGCCAGATTGGCCTTTTCGGCTGCCGTCTCCCAACTGTCCCCACCGGCGAGCACCAAGGTGTCGTCGGCGTAGCACACCGTGGTGCTGCCGGCAGGCACCGCCGCGTCCAAAACCTCGTCGTATGCGATGTCCCACAGGAGTGGTCCTAAAACCGACCCCTGCGGGACACCACACCCTGCCGCCCAGCTGCGCCGAGCGCCTCCCCTGTCTATGCAGGTAATCACCCTATCCCTGAGGTATTCCCTAACGATGCCTATCAGGGGCCTCGGGAACCTAAATTTCACCAAGGCCTCGTTGATGACCTCGTGGGGGAGGGAGTTGAATGCGTTCGCTACATCTACAGCGACCGCTACCACAACTCCCCCCTCCTCGACCACCTGGTCCGAGAGGGATTTGACGCACCTGATCGCGTCGATGGTCGATCTTCCCTCCCGGAACCCGAACTGTCTCGCCGACAGCCTATGTCCCGAACTATCCATATGCTGAACGAGGCGAGCAGCTATGACGCGCTCGAGCGTCTTGCCAGCCTCGTCCAGCAAGCATATCGGACGATAGCCGTTTGGAGCGTCCTCCGGCTTGCCGTCCTTCCGCAATAGTACCAAGCTGGACTGTTTCCATATGCTTGGGAACCTTTGCTCCTTCAGGCACAGTGTGTATAGTGCCTTTACCCTCTCCTCTAGTTCCTCCGTGGCGATCTTCCAGATCACTCCGGGAATTCCGTCCGGCCCA
>NW_011965566.1:2811-7129 GCF_000949405.1 Vollenhovia emeryi
GGGGCTTTCCTGGCTTTGAGCTTTCTCGCAGCCCTAACTACCTCCTCCCCTGACACGGCCATTTCCTCGCACCACTCCTGCAGAGGCTCCTCTTCCTCCGGATCCTCCACCTCGCCAAGAGCGGTCCCCCTTCTCCTTGCCGCCACGGGGAATAGGGTGTCCACCACGCGGTCAAGGAATTCCACCCTGAGTGATTCCACCGTCGGGGGGGCTCCACAGGACAGCTTCTTCAAAACTAGCCTATAGGGCCTTCCCCAGGGATCCTCATCGAGTGCCTCTATCAGGTCAGACCAGGCCTTCTCCTTGGCCTTCCTTATGGCCTGCTTCAGCGCGACTCGACTCTCCCTGTAGGCTGTCAGCAGAGCCTCCAGGCGTTCACGCGTGATCGGACGCCTCCTTTCCCTTTGCAGAGTTCTCTTGTTCTTTATCGAGGCTCTCCTGAGCTCGGCGATCGCGTCCGACCACCAGTACGCGTTTCTTCTAGGCGAGAACTTCACCCTGGGCATCGATCCGTCGCATGCCCTAGTGAGAAGCTCTCTCAGTCTTTCTGCCTCTTCGTCCACGTCTCGCATCGGGCCTGGCCGTGCCCAATTAGCCGCTATCAGCATAGCAAGCAGCGCATCGCGATCAAGCTTGCTGACCGCCCAACGGACGCGCGTGCCAGCCTCCGGATCCCCGGCCCCTCTCGCAGTGAGTCTGGTTAGGGACGTCTCGATGTATAGGTGGTCGGAAAGCGTTTCCACCTCTTCTAACACCCTCCAGCTCTCCGTCCATGCTGCCGCTGCTGGAGACGTCCACGTGAGGTCTATTACAGACTCACCTTGCACCCTTACACACGTGCTTACCCCCCCGTGGTTCTCCAGTTTGAGTCCCAATCTAGCCGCCCAATCTGCGACTTCTGTCCCCCTCGTGTCTGGCCGCCGGGAGCCCCAATCCGCGGACTTCGCGTTGAAGTCCCCGGCGACCAGAATAGGCCTGGGAAGGACTCTTCTTATTTCGCC
The DNA here is from genome assembly GCF_000949405.1 of Vollenhovia emeryi. Taxonomy (NCBI): domain Eukaryota; kingdom Metazoa; phylum Arthropoda; class Insecta; order Hymenoptera; family Formicidae; genus Vollenhovia; species Vollenhovia emeryi. Next base: position 3,813 of record NW_011965566.1, read on the forward strand.
CTCCATTCTGTCGAGCCTATCCTCGACTTCCGCTCTGCTCAGACTGGGCCGAAGGTATACGCTCATTATCAGCAGAGCGTCGCAGTCTACGAGGACCCATCCCTCACCCTCGCTAACTTTGGTCCAGGGAATGTGCCTTGGGCCTGTTCTGCGCCAGGTGATGGCAGCTGAGCCATCCGCACTCACGGCCCAGTTGGGGCTATTGGGCACGTTGTACGGCTCCGCCACTATGCCGACTCCGCAACCACGCTCCGCCAGGGTGTGCAGGAAAAGGTCCTGCGCCTGGCGGGCGTGGTTGAGATTCGCCTGCAGCGCTCTTAGTCGCGTGAAGGCGCCGTCTCGGCGGCTTCCTCCAAGCCGCTTACGTCCATGTCCTCAGTCGGGGCGCCCTGGCTTTGCGTTTCACGCGCAAGGCTTCCCCTCCTGAGACCCACCGGAGTTTCCGAGTGGTCCCATTCCAGGGACCCTTCTTTCCCTTTCTCCACCTCCATCAGCGAGCGTGGCTCCTGGGTCGGGACTGCCAGTCGTCTCTCCTCCTGTTTCCTCCTTTTTATCGCCCTCTTGGAGACGGGCGGGCAGGCGTTTCCCCCTGCCTTGTGCGCATCAGGCAGTCCCCTGCCCTTGCACACGATACAGCTGGGTTTAGAGGAACACTCGGCTGATTTGTGTCCCTCCATCCCACACCTATAACAGGCGCCCGAGCGGTCCACCTTACTCCGGCATTGCGCACGGACGTGACCCCGCTCGAGGCACCTGTAGCACACGAGCGGTCTCGCCTCGAGTAAATCTACCCGGGCCGAGACCCACCCGATCCTCAAACGGCCGAGTGCTGCCACCCGCTTCGCCGCCTCCAGGGGGCACTGGGTCCACGCCGCGCCAAGGCCATTGGTGGCCCTCCTAATTGGACCTACCCTGACGTCCTGGCCCGGGCACAACCCAGCCCTTTCAACTGCCTCCCGCACTTCCTCTTGACTGACGGAGTCATCCAGATCCTTTATCCGGAGTTCCGCCAGCTTGACGGGGCGCGTCACCCTTACCCCCTCCGTGGTCCCTACCACCTCCCTGATACGTTGTACCAGGGTGTCCGCCTTGGGGTGCGCATTCTCCCCTGGGATTTCTAAAATAAGCGCACCAGTGAGCCCTCTTCTGGGCCTTACTTCCTCTATTCCAATGTCCTCTAGTTTGACCTTGGATCTGATCATGCGGAGCCCCTCCTCGTACCTCCCTTCTGGGAACGTCAAAGACACCGCGGCCGTCCTCGGAGTCTTCCTCTTGCTGCCGTTGTTCCGGGTCCCTGTATCTTTCCGCGCCTCTCCTCCGTTTTTACCCCCGCTTGCCTTCCCAGTCGGGGGCGCCGTCCCCGTCTTGGGCACTCGCTCAGGGCCCGCTGCCGCGGGTGCTGGTTGGGAGGCTGACTTGGCGTCCTTGTTTCTCCTACCCTTTCTCACCACCTCCGTCCATGGGGTGTTATAGGTTGGTGGTGCACCCCCTCTTGGCTGTCTCTGAGGCAGAGGCTGCTTCGTGTTCTCACTGCCTGCTGCCTTGCTCGTCGACGTCGCGGTTGGCCTTGCATTCTTGGAGATCTCACCCGTCCTTGGTTTTCCCTCCGCTCCTGATCTTGAACGGTCTCGGGGGGTCTTACGCGCGGTTTTCCCGTCTTTCGCCTCTTTTACCACCTTCATACTGACGATGGTCGGTAGTTTTCCTCCCTTGTCCATCGGAGTCTTGTCCGGCGCCGTTGTCTCCGTCGGAGTCGTTTCCAGAGCGCCCGCATTCGCGTCCCCGGCTTTGCTGGCACTCGGTAGTCCGACCATGACACCTGTGCACCTCGCCGCCAAATTCTCCAATTTGGTCTTGACCTCTTGCGGGTTACCAGTTAACACCGCTTCGATGGAGACGCCTTCCATGACCCTCCTTACGTTCTCCATTGCATCCTCTAGTGGCGGATCCTCTAGTCGCCTTCTATCCCCTCTCAGTCTGGGCCTGAGAACCGGGAAATCGTCCTCCTCCTCCTCATCCGGTAGCGCCACGTGTCTGGCTTCCTCCGTGAATGTGGATGTTCCCTTCTCCTGGGCTCGGAGTTTTCGGGTCAGCTCCGAGACTTGGTTCTCTAGGGACCTGACTTTCCTCCTGAGAGAGTCCATCTCCGCCCTGTCCCTGCCGTCCTCTAGTCTTGTGGCCTTCGTGGTGAGGGCCCTTGCCGCAGCTCTTATTCCCTTCGCACTCTCCTTGAGCTCTTTTACAAATGTACCTTTAAGGTGTTTTGAGCCCACTGCTACTTTGACCACTTTGTCGGCGTAGTTCATCATGTCCGCTCCTATTTGTTCCGCGGGCATCTCCTCCATTTGTCTCACCAGTTCAGCCTCTGGTGTTGTGCAGCGGGGACGGACTTCAGGATCCAGAACCCTCTTCAGCAGCTTCTCCTCCTCTCGGAGTTTCCGGACTCGGAGTTTAGCCTCCTCCGTCTTCCGCTTGAGGATTCCGTCGCCGGTCGTTGGCAACCTACCCCTGCCCCTTTTACGTTTTCTCCCATCCATCATCTCAATTATGTAGCCGGTGTCTGATTGCGAGCTTAAGGAGTCCTTATCGGCCTCCGCCCCAACCACATCCACCTCCGCCTCTGTATCTGAACCGTCGATCGACATCGCCGGTGATACCTGCCGCCTAGGCCTTGTCTTAACCGCGGCCTGCCCTGTTCCAGCCTTGAACGAGGCTGGTCCCGCCTTGTTCTTTTTGGCGACCATCTGCTGCCGGTCGTCCACTCTTCGTCCCATGAAAACGCGAACATTGTCGCGGGACGTCGCTCGGGTCTCGGGCTGGTCTGCGCCCTTGCCCCTCCCTACTTCCTCGTATCGGGTCTCTCCTTGGGGCTCTGCCAACCCACCTCCTGTCCCCTTGGATCCGCCCGCTTCTCCGTCTCCTACTCTTTCTCGTGCATGGTTTTTATTTGTCATGACGGCAGGTAATTTAACGCCCGGTTCGCCCATCATGGGACCCCCACCGCAGTGGGGGCACTATCCCCGGTTAAGTAAAGCCCTAGTTATGGGCCGGGAAGCGGAGAGGCCGCTTGTCAGGGAGCCACCCCTATCCCGGCCAGTGAGTCTACAGAAAATGTCCCTGGAGACGGCCAGGCCCACTAATATGTTAAAGGGTTATCCTCACCCCAGGAGCGGGGCGCGTGCCGATCCGATCGGTCGCTCACCCCGCCCCCGGGCTAGAGCTTGCCGAGGAACTCTCCCCCTCAGCTGGGTATGGGAGGTCGGCGGCTGACCGGCCCCCCCACACCCGCGCCCGGACTGCCGGCTTCAACTCCCTGC
>NW_011965567.1:0-2042 GCF_000949405.1 Vollenhovia emeryi
GTATTCATGGCATAAACAATTTTTAGAAGGGCGAGAAGCAGTCGAAAATGAAGGTCACCAACGTCGACGTCGGTTTTCGACTGCTTCTCGCCCTTCTAAAAATTGTTTATGCCATGAATACACTTGTGTCTTTTTAAGTGTATTATCCCCGAACTGTGCCTGAAGTCTTCTCAAAATGTCTGATGGTTTTACGCCTTCTTTCGTAAGAAATTTAACTATAATACGTTGCGCAACGGACGACAGTACTTCTCGCTCAGACATCGCGATAGTTCCTGAACATGTGGTAAGGTGGCGTTCTATAGCGGTGCAAAGTTCTCTGGGCATCCCCGCCAGTGAACGCCAAAACGCCACGCTGCTCTTAGTTCACTTCACTGTCGGTGCGAAAAGAATTCCGGTTTATATTTGATTCACCCTCGTATAAGACTGTAAAGTCATCGTTGCAAGGATGATAAGGGTGCCTAAATGCATAATGAATTTTTATTATTTATACGTTTCCTTCCTATTATTTTTACGTTTCCTTTTATTTCTTTATTTATTCAATTTATATTTATTATGCGTAAAATAAATTTTAATGTATAATTTCAACATTTTTGGAAAGAAAAAGGTTTACATGCGGGTCAAGAACGGATTTCTATTACTCATTTATTATATACGCTTCTTCTGTTCTTTATTTCTTTAATTACTTTATTTAATTAATTTATTCTTTTTATACATACACACATTACAGTGCTTGATATATAAAATACATTTGCATTAAGTTGAAAAATTTATTTAATAAATAAGTACGACAACGGATATAGAAAAGCACAAGCGCGGACATCTCGAGATGTGAATAATACGGCCAGGCATGATTTTCATCGGCTCGCGGTTGACGGTATAAGACAGAAAGAGATAGCAGATATGTCCGCGCTCTTCTATCGTCACGGCGTAGAGAGAAAGAGACAGCAGATATGTCCGCGCTCTTCCATTGTCACGGTGTAGAGAGAAAGAGACAACAGATATGTCCGCGCTCTTCTAGCGTCACGGCGTGGAGAGAAAGAGACAGCAGATATGTCCGCGCTCTTCTTCGCGTCCGACGTAAGCCGAGCGCTGAGGCTACCCCCACTCTACTCCCTCCACGCGCTCGACTGCCATGCAGAGAAGCGAAGTCGGCAACACTGGCTGGCATTCGGAGTTTCCCCCATCAACGTCCATCCGAGATGCGTCACGATGGCCGTCAGACCGCACTTCAGCTGCTGGGTCCTGCCGGTCATTAATTTTCCAGCAATATCAGCTCCGATAAGAATTTTAATAAGCTGAGCATGGACAGACTCACCTGGTCCGTCAGTTAACTGGATATCTAGCTCTTTCAGTTCATTCATCCACGGTAGTTCATCCCACAGCGGAACCTCAGCACATATCTCCTCCTCGTCATAGGCTTTGAAGTTACAGGCATAATTCCCATCCAGACTGCTCAGATGGACTAAGTACTTCTTGTGATCCTTAATTTCCGAAGACATGTTACCGAACAGAGAGTGCTTCAGTCTCAATGCACCAATCGGCTCATACTTCATGTCGTGAATAAGATCCTTACACACGTACGACCTGGTTGAGCCTGAATCGAAGAATACGCGTACTATTTTTTCCGCCTGTTGGTTTCTTATGATCGCATGTACCGTCTGTAGTATGACTTCAGGTCCTCTAGTACGATTGAGTAACGTCTTCTCATCTTTGACTGCTTCGTTTGATGGCGGGGTACTATGGTCGCTAACAACTTCAGGACACATAAGCACGAAATGGCGACGGTCGCATAAAGCACATTTAATATTTCCGCGACATATTCGACTTGAATGCCCTACTTTAAGAGGGAGAGGCGCACAGTTCAGTGTCGCACAGTTCAGTGTCGCACAGTTCAGTGTCGCACAGTTCAGTTTCGCACAGTTCAGTTTCGCACATTTCAGTTTCGCACATTTCACTTTCGCACAATTCAGTGTAGATGCACACAAGAATATTCTGCTTTACAAAATAGTTGATTTCACTTAATTTATTTTTCTAATTCTTGA
>NW_011965567.1:2249-7140 GCF_000949405.1 Vollenhovia emeryi
TTTCGCACAATTCAGTGTAGATGCACACAAGAATATTCTGCTTTACAAAATAGTTGATTTCACTTAATTTATTTTTCTAATTCTTGATTACTTCACCTTGTATCTGTTACATGTGCAATGACACTGAACTATGCGAAACTGAACTGTGCGAAAGTGAACTGTGCGAAACTGACATGTGCGAAACTGAAATGTGCGAAACTGAGCTGTGCGACACTGAACTGTGCGACACTGAACTGTGCGACACTGAACTGTGCGACACTGAACTGTGCGACACTGAACTGTGCGACACTGAATTGTGCGTAAAAGAACTGTCCAATTGAACAAACGCTGATTTAGAAAGATTTATTATTTATAAATTAACAAAATTTCTAAACAGGGCTCTACATGCATACGCGTGTGTCTGTGTGTTTTAAATTATATTTCGATAACCTGTGTCCAAAAGCAACGATGTCCAATTGTACGGTGCGCACAAGAACTGTGTCCAAATGAACGGTGCGCAAATGAACTGTGCGCAAAATAACTGTGCGCAACATTATGTGGCCAATAGCACTGTGTGCAATTGCATCGTGTCCAATTGTACTGTGCGCAATTGAAGGCTTCTCACTTTAAGACAGTTAAAACATGCTTTCTTGGTTTGTAGTACTGACTTTCTATCATTTAAAGCCATTTTACGAGCTTTCTCACATTTTGAGCTAGCATGTTCGTCGTCGCAGAACACACACACACACAGTAGATTTACTAACCTTTCCCCTTGCGTGTAAACTCATAACAGAGGGTGTGTCCTTATGGGATTCCGCACGTTGCTTATGCTTTGATTGTTTCCGTTAGGTCAGGTCAAAGCCACTTACTGCCATCATTATACGTTCCTCGTTCTCCACCTCGGATTGTAGAAATTTCATTAATTGCGTGAGTCTATTTTCTTTCGGCGATGTTCCCGATCCCTTGGATGACGGTGCCTGATTTCGCTGCCATGCGCGTAACAATTCTTCCGGCAACGATGATTCGACAAGAGGGAACAACATGGCGCCGCATTTGTCGGTGATCACTCCAAGCGATTCGAGAGCCCGAAGCTGTGATTCTATTTTGTCAAACAGACTCGATAATTTCATTTTCTCATTAGGTTTCACAGCATTTTGCAGTATTAATTTTAGTAGCTCGCGCACATACACCTCTACAAGAATCTCATCACGACCGAAACGGTTCTTTATCGCGTCTATAACTTTATCATAATTTTCCTCGGTAGGTGGAAAACTACCTACTAATTCGGCCGCGCGTGAATCCGGTACCATCGCTTGTAAGAGATATTCGAATTTGGTCTCTATCCATCGCAGCATTCTCGTGGATCTTTTTAAACTGAGACCAGAATCGCAGCCGCTCCTTGATATCACCATCATACTTCTTGAGTTCGATCTTTGGCAATTTGATCTGATTCGTTAGAGCAGGTGCCTGATAGCGAACGGATGTACTTACGCCGTCGGTAACCAATACGCTGGTGGTTGCAGCAGCCATGTTTGTCGTCTCCAATGCGCTCCTGGCGGTGAGTCTCGCTCGCAGGAACTTCCTCGTATATTCATCATGGGAGGCGTCTTCTTCCGCAATGGCCGTTTCCGACACGTCCTTCGCCTCGTGCATGCATGCCAATAGCACTTCGTTTGCTGCCCGTAATTGATCGTGTTTTTCTTCGAGGAGCTGTAGACGTACTGTTATTTCGTCTCTATCCACCGCATTTTCCAGAGCCTTTGCCAGAGCCTTTGCCAGATCACCTACTGCACGCGTGAAAGCAGTGCGGTTTGTCGTGCGCTTCCTCTTGGCGGCTTCCATCTTGCGACGTTTTGCTTTTTCCCTCGCGACACTCGTGCCCGGAACGTAGTCACTCTCGAATGTTCTGTCACGGTCGCCACTAATGTTAATTATCGCGTGAAGTCGTTGCACACGGGAGATGTCGGGGGTCACTCAAACGATCCGTACTCGTAGACTCAAAACGTTTATTCCGCTCTTGGTACAATTCACGGATTTCGCTGTGCTCTGCTCGCTCGCTGGAAGCCCACTCAAGACAATCGCGGATAGCAGCGCGCTCCTGCCTCTATCGCAACGCCATCGTCCTGCGACGCTCCGAGGCTACACAGAGCGCCTATGAGCGTATCGGACACCTTTGTTTTCAAACTTCTAACAAATTGGTTTTGTATGCCGTATATTTACAATTCTGCACTGAATGGGCCAGATATGGACAATACTCGATTTATCTAAATTACATCCGTCAGTATTGAAATCTAATTCTTACTCACTAACAGTTCATGAAGTATTTGAAAGAATTTGAACAAGTTTTTCTTCCAGGTCGAAATGAATGTATTCTCCTGGTTCCACTTTCGAAACGATAACACGGTTTCGAGGTGTACTCAGAAGCGTTCTAGCATCTTTTGGCAATGCAGAAAAACATAAGTGTGTTCGAAGAACAGACAATATGCTATTACACTGGACATGAGTTAGATTATTATTCACGAAACAAGATGCTAAACGCTTACTGAAAAGTAAATCATCGGAAATATTCGCAGATAACGAGAATACTTCAGAATCACACAATAACGAGGAAGAAGATGTATCATCTTCTATACGTATATCATAGCTAATATCAGAAATATTATTTGTGTCACTCGTGATATTAATATTTAATGCTGTTGATGTGCCAGCAACATCTGGTGTATCTCGAATATTATCAGATTCTTTACTAACATAATGATTGCTACATTTTTGCATGCGCAAATTCCTTCTTACTTCCGACATAACCCTACGTCGTTGTCTCGTAGACAATCTGTGATATGCTTTCCGCGAAATGGAAGATTTTATATTGAATGATTTTGTACTCATCGTATTCATTGTGTTCAGTACCGTGTTACGTCTGTAGATCAATTTAATCTGTGATTGGCTGCCCTTACCGAGCACGTGAGAATTTAAGCTTCTCACGTGCTTCTCACCGTGCTTCTCACAGATTCGTGGTCGTGAAACGGAAAGTTATCTGCCGAACTTGTGATTGGCTAATGCCGTGCTCGCCGTTTCGCGGTTCTTCTGAGTTCGACCATTGCAGCAGCAAGATCGACGGAGATTATCAGAGTGAAGAATTCGTTAGCGAAAATGATTACGTTACGACAACCGTAAAAAAGGGTGTTAAAGAGTGTAAACACTCTCCGGGCCGAACGATAGTCACGTAGTCAGTTCGATATCTGCATTATTGCTTTTGAAACAAGTGAAATTCTCGTATCCTCGTAATAAAGGAACGCATGGGATAATAAACGACATATCAACAATATGTCTTAATATGCTCTTATATATGAATAATTGCAACCAAACATATGGTTGCCATCCTCAATTTCGTATAATAATAAGCGAACCTATTAGAATAACGAATACAATATCCGCGTCTAACGTATGCGTAATTATACATGTACATACATGCTGACGCATAAATAAAGATGAAAGAAATAAGAAGGAAGTTTAGGCGACCTCCTGTTCTTTCCTCTTTCTTCAAATCAAACAGAGACATACACTCTGACATATTTTTATAAGTATACCAATAAGTTTGTCAATCGACGAAAGAGAGAAATCAGTCCTTAAACCTTATGCAAATGTTGTGTGCATTCATCCCTAACATTTGTCTAAGGCCGGGGGTGTTACGTCCTGTGGACTCCACGATTTCACTTTTTCGGAAAACCATAAGGAATATTTTTTTCTCTCCTTTGGAAACTATAATTTTAGAAATCAGCGGATATCGACTAGCAAACGCACGAGTCCCTTCCCCACAAAAAATTGTTTGTCAGAGTTTTACTTTTCGAAACTCGAAACATAAAGTGCTTAGATTGTTGCTGGTCGATAGTCGTTGAAATGGTAAAAAAGGGGAGAAATAACAGATAGGATGGGATCAGGCCCTTCAGACGGCAATTTCAAAATACAAACTTTCACAAAATGTTGGTCCTAGTTCGTTCCTTCATAAACATCGGCCCGTAATTTTGAAGACAACGTTGCCGGGCCGCAAACCTCGGACCGTCCTTATTATACATAAGTGCGATCCGAGGCACAAAAAAGGGGATTCTAAAATCCATACGTCGACCAAAATCTAACACTCAAAAGTGAAACTAGTGGTTTTTCGAAAGTCGCTGAAGGAAATGATGCCAATAAATAAATATCAAACGCGACGAGAAGGCGACAACGACTTAGTGGTCGGGTTGCCAATAGGAAGAGACAACTTCATGACACCCCCAAATAATCTGTAACGACGCGTCTTTTTCCCGGCGGCGGTTCGGTATAATAATTTACTAATTATTTATGATTGACTTTAAATAGTCTCTTGTGAAAAAGCTCGTGTGTTGTTTTCCGGATTGACGTGTTGTGTATCGGCGTGACAATCCTCTGTTCCTCTTATTTTGCCGAATATGCTCAGATTCCAGGGCCGTCAAAAGGAAAAGAGGAAGGGAACTTAATAGTTACTAAGTGGAAGCGCTTGAGAGGATCGGGAATAAATCGTGTACGTGTTAATTTCACTTGGAACGTAAAAAACAAGTTTATTCAGGATTAAATACAAGGACTAACGAAGGAGTTACAATAGGTACGCCCTGTATCGGAAATATAAAGGAGAAAATAGGATTAGTAGGAATTTACAAAAGTGCGCTGCTGGTTAAAAATACAGTGAAAAGATATAGGATTATCTTTGGCGCGGGGATCTCGGAACGGAACGAGGTGTGGTATATGATCACAAGATACTTGGTTCACGGTACGAGTGAGGAAAATATAAGGTAATTATGCATAAAAGCGACTTCCTCTCCGATTTGTTTTATTTTTAAATATGTTGTTGGGGATGTCTTCCCGAGTCATTTCATATATGTATATATAAGGGGGGGGG
>NW_011965568.1:0-7141 GCF_000949405.1 Vollenhovia emeryi
TTTTGATGACGAAATGTATAGAGTTTGACGACGTAAAGGGTGTTTTGGCAACTATAGTCATCAAAGCTACCAGTACAGTGCTTCGATTAGTCGTCAAAACAACCTTTATATCGCTATGATCCATAAATATTTTGTTTACTGCTAAAAGTATAGCAGAATAGTTATTTTTTCGGTGAAAAGTACATTGAAAATTTGGAATATAATACGGAAGATGAATTTTTTTACCGTAGCTAACGTCAATTCAATCGCTGCTAGCTATTGAGCCAGCAAAAAATTGAATCCAACTATAAGTTGTTATGGATCAATTCACTGACCTGAGTACAATTGCATGTAAAATTTTTAGTGGCAATAAAATAATGACATATTGCACCTGTGTTCATTTATTTTTACTGTATTTGAATCGATATTGTACGAGGGCCATTTGAAAAGTTTCCGGCCTTTTTAAGAAAAACACATATTTCAAAGCAAAACAAAATTTATTTCTCGACGTAGTCTCCCTGCAACTCGATACATTTAGTCCAACGTTTCTCCCATCCTTTTAAACCGTCAGAAAAAAATTGATTGTCTAAACCTGAAAAATACTGGTTTACAGCGTTTTCCACCTCAGCATTTGACTTATATTTTTTTCCCCCGAGAAATTTTTTCAAATTAGGAAACAGGAAAAAGTCGCTGGGAGCTAGATCTGGCGAATAGGGTGGGTGCGGAAGCAATTCAAACTTCAATTCGTTCAATTTTGACATTGCGACCATGCACGTGTGAACCCGAGCGTTATCCTGGTGAAACAGGATTTTTTCTTGACCAAATGCGGACGTTTTTTCTTAATTGTGGCCTTCAATTTATCCAGCAATGTAGCGTAGTACTGTCCGTTGATTGTTTCACCCTTTGCAAGTTAATCGATAAGAATTATTCCACGGCTATCCCAAAAAACTGTCGTCATCTGTATGGAGATCGCACGGTGTGCTATTGCTAACGCTATGGTTCGATTAGTTATGAGCGGGGATAAAGTCATCAGCAAATGTTAGACGCAAGAAGGTGGAACGCAAGACGGTTAATCGCAAGAATGTGAAACGCAAGAATGGTAATCGCAAGAATGTTATTAAAGTGAATCGTATAGAAGAATGCTGGGATAATTGTTAATGTGGGTGCTTGTATAACATCACCGGGGGGGTAACAGAGATCCGCGCTCGGGGGCGTTGTGCCGATGGGTCGATGGCGACAGTTTGTATAACGGGGGACTTATCTGGTCCGGCGAATAACCAAAACACTGGGCAGGTATAGGCGCGTGTCCGGCACGCCGATGAGACGTAGCGATGATCGGGTGGCGTCCCGCACGCCGACGAGGTGTAGCGATGATCTAGGGCGGTCTCGGTGAAGGCGGCAACGGCAACGTAGACAACAGCGGCGGCGTAGACAACAGCGGCGACGTAGACAACAGCGGCGACGTAGACCACCGCGGCGACGTAGACAACAGCGGCGATGAGGATAGCCAGAGTGATTTCTGAGTGCGAGCGAGCGCATGAGTCCTTACGGACACTGTTAGATTGCGGACGAGCGCACGAGTCCTTACGGACACTGTCTTTGATTGCGGACGAGCGCACGAGTCCTTACGGACACTGTCTTTGATTGGCGAGCGAGTCCTCTGGTCCTGGCGGACGCTGCGGGTTTTCACTCGCGGGATGACGCAACGTACTGGACTGCGCGCTTGACGACACGTGCGTACGTGTGTCAACGTGCTGGCTGGCGGAGGCAACTGGTTGCCAAGTCCGAAACGCGCTCGTGTACTACAGAGGCGCGGACCCAAAAGAGAGCCCCGACGGTTATTGGTATCAACCAATGGGGATCGTTGCCATGCGAAGCGGTAGCCAATCGAGAAGGCCCGTATGCGCTCGGCAAGCACGGAGCGCGGACCACTAAGAACCCAGTAGAATGACTCTTGCGCGGACCAATAGGAGAGCCCGTATGCATTGGGTAGCTGCAGAGCGCGGAGTTCGAAGAGAGCCCGGATTTCTTGATTCTCATTCGGACCTGGTTTCGTACGATTCTCCAAACACCATCACTTTTCCTGCAGAGAGAACATTTGTCTTCTTCGGAGTTGGTTCCCCCACCTCAATCCACTACATTGACTGTTGTTTGGTCTCAGGCGTATGGTGGTGTACCCAGGTTTCATCGACGGTTATCATTCGCCGCAAAAATACCGCTGGATTTTTTTGATATATACAGGCTAAGACACTCGCGCGACATGTCCATCCGTATGCGCTTTTGGTCGATCGTCAACAAGCTCGGCACCCAGCGCGCGGATAATTTTCTCATATCCAAATCTTGATGTAAAATCTTGTGCACCCGTTCAGATGTTATCCCACAAGCTACAGCAATATCCTTAACAGTCAATCGACGATCTTCCATCACAGTTTGATGCACTAAATCGACCATTTCGTCAGTTGTAGCGGTTATCGGGCGCCCGGAACGTTCCTCGTCTAAAATGCTCGTACGACCACGTTTGTATTCGGCCACCCAATGTTTGACCGTTGTAAATAAAGGGGAGGCTTCACCGTATACAGAGTCTAACTCATCTTTTATTTCCTGAGTCTTTTTCCCTTTTAAATAAAGGAATTTTATCACTGCGCGATACTCGATTTTCTCCAATGTTGACAGACAATGTCAGCTGACAACTTTGGAAGAGTGCCATAGACAAAGTAATGATCGGAATGACTTAAAATTTTTACGGTTTACATATGTCAAGGTCATCTATCGGGCGGCGAAAGAAATTTTTTCTACAGTTACTTTATGTCGATGAGGCCGGAAACTTTTCAAATAACCCTCGTATCTTGAATATGTCAGTACACATTGTTCCATGATGTCAAAATGAGGTACTTTTGTGACACCAAGAATTTGTAACACTAGACCGTAGTAGGGTATATAGGGTATATAGGGGGATTCTAACTCAGGCGAGGGGGGAGCGGGGAGGGGGCTCAGGCGAGGGGGGAGCGGGGAGGGGGTACTCCGTGGCGAGGGGGTCGCGGGGAGGAGGGGGAGTACGTGACCTTGACGTCACGCAAGGTGCTGACCTGTCACTACGTGACATGTAACAGATATCTAGGTGCTGACCTGTCACTGTAAAGGCGGGTCCAGACATGTGTCGTATCACCGTATCGTATCGTGATCGCCTTTTATCATGATACGGATACGCTGATTATAATAATACGGCAAGGTGTTGTTTTCAGCTCGTATCCGTATCATTTATTCGTATCTTTATTTTAGTTTTCCACCTGGTACAGTTCGTATCATTTCACGTTGCCTTAAAGCAGAAAGAAGATATTCCATCTTCTTTTTGCAATGCTCGACCGATCTTCCAGTGTCACGCGCGATTTCCTCCCATGCATCATTTTCTTAACCGATTAAAATAATGCGGATTTGTTGCACTCCAAAGAATAGATTTTTCTTTATATATATTTATTAAATCAATTATTTTATCTTGCGACCACTCCATTCTGACATCAAGCAACCGCTAGACACGAAGCAACGCGACTGATTAGCGATGCTGCCTTGTCAGATGGAGTGGTCAGAATCGAAAACGCGTCTACACTGACAGTATCCGTATCACGTATCATTTCTTTGATGTTTCGGTAAAATACCGACTCCAAGTGGATCATACTTGTATCGTATCTGCGTATCATCTTGATACGCAGATCACGATACGATACGGTGATACGACACATGTCTGGACCCGCCTTAACAGATCGTTTCTTTTTTAGCGCGAACACCTGGACGCGTATTCTTATTTTTCTTGTTATGAGTCACGGGTCAAGCGCCGAAACCTGGCTGCTGGCAACGACTTTCTTATCAAGGTGAACGATGTCGAGGAGTTCCGCGTTTATTATTCCGCAGCGCTTGGCTATCCGCGGAGGCGCGGGGAGGGAGATATTCCGCGGCGATCCGCGACGCGGGGAGGAGAGGACCGCAGCGCTACGCGATCCGCGCGGGCGCGGGGAGGGGGAGGACCGCGACGCTACGCGATCCTTCGACGCGGGGAAGGGGAGGTCCGCGGCGCGAGGCGATCCGCGGCGCGTGCATGTAATAGATATCACCGGGATGCCTTTGATTAGCGTGAACACCTGGACGCGTATTCTTATTTTCCTTGTTATGAGTCATGGGGTCAAGCGCCGAAACCTGGCTGCTGACAAAGTCTTTCTCTTTGACTATATGTATAATCATGGACTGCTAGTTGGCTTTTTTCGATTTAATGGACATGAATAGCGCCCTCAGGTCCTAAGTGGCGATTCCCGGTACTTACAAGCCAATATTGCGAATTTCGTATGAAACAGTCATTCGTACATACAGTATACATACACTTTTCACTGTATCAAGACGTTAAAAATAAATAATAAAAAATGGTGAAATATTGTTTCATTAAAAGTTGCCAGTCAACTCAATATAAAAGAGTGAAGAGTGAAAATATTTCCTTAACATTTTTTGGGTAAGTCATTAGTTTATTTAGTCTATAACCTAAAATGTCACATATTTCGAAAAAGTATTTTATATTTGAAAGTAATTGTTAAAATTAATTATATTAAGACGTATTAAATTTTTCTCTAAATTTTAATATTGCTACAATATAAAATACGTATATGTATTAAATTGATTGCTATTATTAAATAGATTTCCAAAAAATCCTCTTCGAGAGAGAAGTGGATAGAAGTCCTCGTTAGTGCAGGTCAAAATATGGCAAGACTTTCAAAAAGTAGTTGCATATGCAGCCTACATTTTGATGAAAATTGCATTCAAACTATTGGTTTGTCACTTGGCCGATTAAAACCAGACTCTGTGCCAACCAAATTTTTAAATGCGCCAAGAGAAAGGTACTAATGCAAGTACCTCGTATATTGTTGGAATCTTTTGTAAATTCATTATTTCATTATATATTGTTGGTCTATTTTACATGTTATTTTTTTAGTACGGCAGATACAGAGAATAAATCACCTAACACATCATCCATGAAAACAGAAACTAATCAAGATGAAGAGAACATTTATCAAAGTGTTGATCAATATGAAGAGAACATTGTGAAAATGTTCAATGTGAAGCAAACATTTATGAAACTCCTTCAAAAAAGCGAATCTGCTACAAATGATATAAAATCTGAAGACATCGGAAAAATGTCACCAAAGACGTTAATAAAATCGGTAAAAATATTAAAGAGTTCATGTGAAAAGAAGGACAAAACAATTAATCAATTAAGAGTACAGCAATATTACCAGAAGAAAAAAATTGAAAGCTTACAGACTTTATTGCATGAACTTCGTACAAAGGGTCTACTTTCTGAAGCTTCATCAGATATTCTACAGGTACAGGTGAAAAGTTGTAGCACGGAAGAATTCAACGAAACTGGAAAAATTTAATTATGAAGATAAACATTTGGTTATTGGTCTGTTTTCTATTGCTGTTTTTTTGGTGAACTAGTACAGTAAGTTAGAGTGAAATAAAATATTGTCTCACTTTAACTTATTGCACCAGTGCAGCAATAGAAAACAGACTTTTAATGTATCATATCTATTATTACAATTAATTGTATATTCAACTAAATTTTTAACTAGGATCCTTTAAGATATAAATCAATTTGAAATGTAAAGTCTCAGTTGTCGAATTGGATAAAGACCCCCGCCACGGATTGAGAGAGGTCCCAGGTTCGAATCCTGGCTGAGGTAATATTTTTCGCAATAAGAATTTTAATTCAGCACGGGGGAAAGAGTTAATGTAAGAATGCAAAGTATAGCATTTAAAATAATTTATTAAATTGTTTAGCGATTTTAAAACACGTCAATTCACTGACGATAATGAGGGGGATAAAGATGGCGAGGAGAAAGGAGGTTTGGTGAAGGAAGGCGGTGAGAGAAGTGAAATATTAAGGTGGAGTGTGAGGAAGGAGGAAGAAGGGAGAGTGAGAGGAACAGGAGAGGAACCAGGGGACATGGAGGTGAGAAGAATAGGAGGAGGACGGAGGAGAAATCGAAGTGGAAAGATGAAGCGGCAATGAGTCGGCGATTCTAGCTCAAGGAGAAGGAGGAGAGAGGGGAGCAGGGAAGGGAGAGCAGACATGGAGAGAGAAGAGGAACGGCGGAGAGGAGTGAGAGATCGAGAGCGGGTGCGAGAAATCGACTGTGGAGAGCGTAAGGGGATTGGCTGGAGAGTTCGAGAGATCGATCCGGCAGAAAGAGTGTGCTTCGAGTTCGAGCAGTCGAGCACCCGACAAGCAGAAGAGGCAGAGGGGAAGGAGAAAGAGAAGGCGGATAAGGCACACAGGAGAGGGAGGCGGAATGCAGAACGTCGAAGAGCGAAGGAAGAGAGCGAGGAGGATTGGCCGAGAAGATCGAGAGATCGACTCGGCAAGAGGAGGGAATGGCGGAAAAGATCGAGAGGTCGAATCGATGGAAGGGGAAGGGGCTAGGGAGCACAGAAGGCGCACGAGAGAGACAGGCAGTGCAGGTGACAAAGCGAGTGGTGAGAGCGAGAAAAGCATCGGCAGAGGAGAAAAAGGATACGGAGGTGGATTGCGAGGGTAAGGTGGAGGAGAAGTAGACAGAAGGGAGAAGTAGGAAAGGAGAAGAGCGTGGGAGAGGTGAGAGAGACGGAGAGAGAAGGTAAGAAAGGAGGAAGGAAGAGCTGACAGGAGAGTGAGGTTAGAACATAGAGAAGGAGGACGGAAACGCGGGAGGAAAACTAAATCGGTTCTCTGTCGTTAGTTAATACAGGACGGAAGGAAAAAGGAAGGAGGAAGGAAGGCAGAGGACGGGGAAGAGCAGAAGGGGGAGAGAGAGGGACGGAGCGGAGGAGAGAAGAACAGAGGAAGTAGCAGAGAGAGGGACAGAGCGGAGGAGAGCGGAACAGAGGACGTAACAGAGATGGCAAAAGGACGAAGATGGGGAGGGAGGAGAATGAAGCGGCGAGAGGAAGAAGGACAGGAGGCGAGGGGGGACGAGACAGAGGGAGAGAGAAATGGGAAGAAGAGATCCTGGAACAGCTGAGGAACATGACAGGAGAGATAAGAAGAATGAGAGAAGTGATGGAAAGGAGGGAGGCGAGAGCGAGGAGGGAGGAACAATGGAGAGTAGAAAGATGGACGAGGGAAGCGAGGAGTGAGGAAAGG
>NW_011965569.1:0-1959 GCF_000949405.1 Vollenhovia emeryi
CAACTCCCCCTTCCTAGAGGAGGGCCGAGGGGGTGGAGGCCTCGGAAAGAGACGAGGACCCCCACTCGGTACTCCCATATCTGTAGCGTCATCAACCACAGTCGTTTATCGAAGACCTTAGCGAAATAAAGGGTGTAGCGGGATGGGGTTAGGGTAGAGGGTCAAGAGAAAGAAAACCACGAGGAATCTCGTCCCAAGGCGTCCCTTTATTACTCCCGGCGCCCTCGTCAGGTGCCACCACCACGGCACGGGTCCACGCGGACATCGCATCCCCGAAGGGAGTCCAACGGGTTAACAATATACCCCAGTAGTCCTGCTACTGGAATTAAACTCTACGTAACGCAAAACGAACTAACTCTAACGTCACAGTCTCCCCTAGCCCGCATTGGTCCACTCGGCAGCCCGAACGGTAACGCAAAAAAACGGAAGAAAAGAAAAAAACGGTAACATCAGGCGGAGAAAAGGAAAAAAAAAACGGCCACTTAGGCGAGCGAAAAGTCGCGAGAACGCAAAACAAAAACCCGGTAACAAAAGGCAAAAAAAGAAAACACGCCTCAAATCCAAGGCAGACGCAGAAAAAAACGAGAAAGAAAGAAAAAAAACGAAAAAAAACGGTAATCGGGACGGGGCTAGTCCTCCCGCGTACCCATAGCTCCCGCCCGGACGAACCCGAACTCGTCATCGTCGGACGGGGTCGGTTCGGATCGCGGGCGCGCGCGAGGGCCCCTCGCGGCCGTGTACGGCTCCGTTCGGTGGTATGTCCGCGCGCAATTGGGGCATCCCTGGAGGGTTACCCCGGGGTGGCCGCACCCGTAGCAAAACTGGCCCGTCCGGGGCAGTTGGCACTGGGTATAGCGGTGGGGACCCTGACAGTTCCAGCAGGAACGGATGTCCCCGACGTCCCGCACCGCCGGTCGCGGTTCCATCGGTCGCCCGCGCGCGGCGTACGCCGGTCTCCCCGGGCTCGTCCGTCGCGGCGGAGTCTCCGCGGCGGCCGCGGAGGTCCCGCGCGGCCCCTCCTCCGTCTGCGTCGCGGATTCCGCGGAGATCACCCCCGTTTGGGTGATCTCATCCTGGAGGGTTACCCTCTCGACGATGGTAACCCCCTCCGTCGTGAGGCGGCCCCGGAAGATCTCGTCGCCCGTGTCCGCCAGATCGACCCAGAATCCCGGGTCGTGCGCGTCTATGTAGGCCCACAGGGGCCCGTGGCGCCGAAGAAACCCGCGCCACAATCGACGGATCGTCGGATCTCGAACTCTCGGCATCTAGGGCGGTACAAAGTATTGCTTAAGATCCTGAATATGGGTCTTGCCCGCGGGTACCCCGTCCATTGTTTCCAGTTCGTAAACAACAGGCGAGAGCACCTTGCTGACGCGGAAGGGCCCTTGGAACTTTGGTGTCAATTTCGCGGCCACGTTATTCGCCGCGGACGAAAGCACATGGCCCCGGCGCAACACTAAGTCGGTAACACGGTATCGTTGCGGTCGCCGTCGCAAATTATATTGCCGGGCCTGACGTTGGTTTGCCTCGTCTAAATTCTCGCGAACCCACGCGCGCAACGCCGGTATATTTTTCATCCGGTTAGCCCAATCCTCGGTATCCTGTAATTCGATATCGGTAGCTACCCTCCCCTGGTCGCGAAGCGTATTTGGCGGTATCAGCTCGCGTCCCAAATTCAAGAAGGCTGGCGACGTACCTAACGACGTGTGGAAGGCGGTATTGTACGCGAATCGGAAATTCGGTAGATATAGGTCCCACTCCCTATGATCCTTTTGTATAAAGGCTACAATCATTGTTTTGAGAACGCGGTTCACTCTTTCCACCGGGTTCGCCTGTGGACGGTAGGGCGGAGTGGTCGAGTGTGTGATCCCGTGGGTCTCCGTGAACTCTCGTATGACCCGATTAACGAACTCGGTGCCGTTATCTGTAAGGAGGACTTTGGGTGTTCCCCACCTGGAT
>NW_011965569.1:2494-7143 GCF_000949405.1 Vollenhovia emeryi
GGTCCGCTGACATATGTCGCACCTCTTCACGTACTGCGCGACATCGCGGAACATTTTCGGCCAATAGTAGGAGGTCGCTAGGCGTTGATACGTCTTCTCTACCCCCAAGTGTCCCGCTCGCGTAGTATCATGCGATTCTCGTAGGGCTTCGCGTCTCCGTTCCAGTGGTAACACCAGTTTCCACCTATCTAAGTCGTCTATTAACTCGGACACGACGGGTTTCGGTCGCAGGAAGTACAGTTGCCCGTCTACCCATCGCCAGTGGGCGTACCTTTTAGGGTCTTTGGTGGCGTCTTTTACCCGCCCGCGGTACCATTCGTCTTGAGTATCGGTATCAGTATCGGTATCAGTATCGGTAGCGGTATCTATGGCGGCATTTACGAGGACTTCGCTTTCGGCTTCAAACATTCTTGAGAGGGCGTCGGGCACGTGGTGTAACGCCCCCTTCCTATGTTCCACGGTGTAATCGTACTCTAAGAGTTCCAATGCCCATCTCGCGAGTCGGCCGGTTGGATTTTTGAGGTTATGCAGCCACCTTAAGCTGCTATGATCGGTAATTACGGTAAATTTATACCCCTCCAGGTACGGCCTGAACTTTTTGATTGCCCATACGACAGCGAGGCATTCCTGCTCGGTAACGGAGTATCTTTTTTCGGTATCGGATAACGCACGACTAGCAAACGCGATGACTCTTTCGGTTCCTCCGACTTCCTGGGTCAGCACCGCGCCCAACCCTACGGAGCTTGCGTCCGTTTGCAGTCCGAATGGCTGTTCGAAATCTGGGCAGGCCAATATCGGTGCGGTCGTTAAGAGCCGTTGAATGCCAGTAAACGCGCGATTCTGCTCATCCCCCCACTCCCAGCGCACGCCCCCCTTCAAAAGGCGATTCAACGGCGCGCTTAGGGTGGCGAATTGCGGGATGAAACGGCGGTACCACGAAGCCATTCCCAGGAATCTACGTAGCTGTTTAAGTGTGCTCGGAATCGGGTACTCCATTATCGCTCTCGTTTTCTCCGGGTCGATCTGAAGCCCTTCCTTTTGCACAATGAAGCCTAGGTAGTGGACTTGTGATTTGCAAAACTCGCATTTTTCCGGGTTAATCGTCAGCCCCGCGCTCTCGATAACTGTTAAGACTCTATCCAGCCACTCGAGATGTTCTTCGAAGGAGGGTGTGGCCACCACGATATCGTCGAGATATGCGAACGCGAATGGCTCCATTTCTGGTCCTATCAGACGATCCACCAGGCGCTGGAAGGTCGCCGGTGCGCCTGTTAGTCCAAAGGGCATTCTCTTAAAGTGGTAGTGTCCCTTCCCCGGTACACTAAAAGCGGTAACTTCGCGGCTCCCCTTCGCGAGCGGTATCTGGAAGTACGCCTGACTCAAGTCGATCGTGGAGATGTAACGGGCGGCACGCAACTTATCCAAAATGCCATTCATATTCGGTAACGGATAGGCATCCTTTTTGGATATGTTGTTTACTTTTCTAAAATCGATACAAAATCTATAGCTGCCATTTGGCTTCTTCACCATTACTATGGGGTTTGACCACTCGCTGGATGATGGTTCAATTACGTCCTCACGCAACATCTTATCTACCTCTTCCCTCACTGCCTCTTGTACTTTGGGGGAGACTGGGTAACAACGCTGCCTAATCGCCGGGTGATCTCCGGTATCTATCCGGTGTTCCGTTAGGGACGTCAACCCCGGCCCGCCCGATGACTTCGGTAACTTGCGTAAAAAATTTTTCAGGTCCTTTTCCTGTTCCGGTGTTAGTTCCGGTAGCCCACAACACGTTTGTTCTTTATATTCGTTAATGAAACGATATCTTCTGTGTGGGCTTTCGCCGAAATGCCATTTCGAGGTCGAAAAATCCAGGATGATTCCGAATTGTGACAGGAAGTCCATGCCGACGATTCCGGCTACGGCTAAATTAGGCAATAGTCCCACCGAAATCTCTCTGGCCCGTCCCTCCAGTTCTATCGGTATTTCCACCTCCTCCGTGATACTGGCGATTTGCCCGTTCGCGGTACGTATGCGGATATCTGTTTTCCGCCGAGACGCTATCTGCAGTCTTTGTACAATTTTTATACCTTCCGCGCCGAATATTGTTCGGTTTGAACCCGAGTCCACTAGCGCGGTCAACGGGTGCCCGTAAATTGAAAGGCGAAAGTATTTCAGCGGCGGTAACTCGGTATGTTCGAAGGTGACGTATGAATGGATGGTCTCCGGGTGGGTCTCGACCTTCGCGATCGGAGTCGTATGGACCCTTTTTACGAGCTCCTCGTTTCGTTTCCCGTACACGTGGGACACGTTTTTGAGGTATATCCGTTTTTACCACAGCGGTAACAGTGAAGGCGTCTCCCTTCTGGGCAATCGCGGGATCGATGTCCCAATTTCTCGCAATTCCAGCATTTAATTGCCGGATTGGTCGGTAACGTTTGCGCGGGATTCCCGGCGGTCGCGGCAGCGGCGACCGTGGGCTTCGCGGGTGGCGGGGTTGCCTCGCTCGCGACGCGGGTGGCGTTCCCCCCTCCCCTCTTCTTGGGTGTCGCAGCCCCGATAGCGGCTGCTAAGCCGTTGTTCTTACTTTTGTTCTTTGGGGGACGGTAAGCTAAGTCCGGGAATATGGACTGTTCTGGCGGTAACGGGGGTCGGTAACTTTTCTCCGCGGTGATTGCTCGCTCAACTCGGGTCGCAATGTCTTCGAGTTCGTGAAAGGATTGGAATTCATGTCGGCGGATGACAAGCTGAAGCCTCGGTAAGAGGTTACGGTGGGCGAGATTCAGTTGTTCCGTGAGAGACCACGGCGGTATCATTCTACTCAGGAGTGAACGGAGGCATGTCAAGTAGTCGGCTGTGCTCTCTTGTTCCCCCTGCGTTCGCCGTAAGACCTCGTCGCGTAACGCGTAGAGATAGTCAGGGTCGCCGAAACGGGTGCGCCACGCGTTTTCAAACTCGCTCCAATTCCGCCAAGAGGCGCTTTCCAACCGCACCCAGTATAGCGCGACATCGGAGAGGAATAACGGAAGGCATTTAAAGAAGTCCGCGTCCGAGATCGGTATTATATTCCTGGCTTCCTTGATTCGCATCAGGAACGCTTCGGCATCGCTGCCCCGTTTGCCCGAAAAGTGGAGATTCCACTTTTTCATTAGATTGTATGCCTCGGCGGTGGTGTTCCGCGTCGGGCGTCTATCCCCGTCGAAAACTGGGGCGTACTCGCGGGGACGGGCCCCCTGCGGCGGAGGTGGGTGTCTCGCTGTGCCGGCCAATTTCCCCTCGCCTACCTCGCCGGGGGATATGCGCGAGGATTCGTGTCTCGCACGAAAATCGGCCAATAATTCGTCCGAAAGTCCGTCGTCGAAAGTAAGCGGTCTCCCCCCTACCGCCCCTGGTTCCGGGTTATCGTGTGGAGGAGCGCGAGTGGCCCCCGCCCTCCGGGCCGCCTCGTATTGCATTAAGCGGCCTCGCAAAACCGGCACTATCCCGTCGGTATTCAACCCTCGCTCCGCTAGCTCCTGTCGGGCCTCCTCCAGCGACAACGCCGATATCCACTCTAAGGATTTATTGGCCATCGTGGTTAGCGCGGGGGGCTGGGAAACGGGCCGCGAGATTATTAATCGATACGGATCGGCAACGAAACGTATATTTTAAACCTACGGTACACTCCAGCGGAGTTATTCGGCGGTGCTAATCCAAAAAAAAGTAAGAAAACGGAAAGAACGGTATCAAGGTCGGCTAAGAGACGGGTCTGATTAGCTAAATTTTTAGCTAGGCCTCCTGCTTTCTTATTTCCCCTCGCGGTTCTCGCAATATTCGGTGCAGGCACTCCTAAATTCTCGACGCTCGGCTAAATGTAGCCGGCTTCGAATTCCGGTGTTTACCTGTCTCGCCTTCGCGTTCGGGGATCGCACGCGGCGTTCACGTGCTCGCGCGCGGTCGCCCGGCGCGATCAGCTGTTCGCGCGCGGCAGCGGCGCTCGCGCGGCCGCTCGCGCCGCGCTACGTACCCGGTGACACCAAAGCTCCGGAGCGAATCTCTCGCTCGGTCCCCCCGCCTCAGACGGGCGTCGCAGGCCACCCGCCACTACGCACCACCACCAGACAAACACAAGCTATTCCTTTGTTATTTCTAAGCTATAGCTACTTGCATGACCTAAGGTATTCCAAATAGGATTGCAACTCGAGGGGTGAAGAAACGGTAACGGTAAAAGTTGTTTTCTCTATTTGTCCGGCAACCTCGGTGAAGGGCGCGACGTTCGATAATGGAAACAATAGTTCGGTACGGGAAATAAAATTTCGGTAGCTGGCACTAAAGCTCGGCGACGGAAGCTAAATTTCGGTAACTGACGTAAAAATTTCGGTAACGAAAATAAAATTTCGGTAACGGACGTAAAAATTCTCGGTAACGGAAATAAAATTTCGGTAACGGGCGCGAAAATTTCGGTAACGGAGGCAAAAATTTCTTTACGGGCGTAGGAGTTCGGTGACGGTCGTAAAAGGTCGGTAGCGGGAGCGGCAGCCTGATAACGAAAGAAAAAAATTCAGTAACTAAAGCAAAAGTGCGGTAACTGAAGCAACTGCGGTAGCGGAAGCGATATTTCGAAATAGTCTCCTAACGACGGCGGCCCCACGTTGGGCGCCAAAATTTGC
>NW_011965570.1:0-7144 GCF_000949405.1 Vollenhovia emeryi
TATAATACGCATATACATAATATAAACTTATATATATTGTTACGCCCGCGCTCGGATGCGACGCCGGTATCGTGGCGGGTTATTTTGGGTAACGATGTTATTGATTTATTGAGTTGTAAGTGGAGCTGTGAAGCGAGACGGACGTTTCTGTATTCAGAGAAATAAATCTCGGTTTCCTTTTGTACTCTCCGTGCCGGTTTATTTGGCGTGAGTGCGCGTGAACGGTGTGTGTGTCTGTGCGGTCGTGCTGCGATCTGCATCCGCGCGCACGCGAGGGATCGCGGACTTGGAGTCGGCGCGGAAGGCGTTACAATATAATAAACATTTTTTTAGTTCAAATAATTATACTCGTGTATACGTGTGTACATACGTGGATGTATATTTGTGTATCTTTTATCGCCTGTTTATTCTATTTCAGTTTTTCTCCATTTTGATTAGTGGTATCCCTATCTAAAAAAGGCGTTGCGAGTTCATTGTTGTCTCTTTTCCGCGATGCCGATTGGCTCTCTCGAAACTCGATCGAGTGTCGATCTTGTTGCGAGTCGTTCTCTTCGACTCGCGGTTTTGACAGTTTGTATTTAAGAGGGTTATTTTGACAGTTAATGTTTCGATCCCGTTGCGAGTCGTTCACTTCGACTTGCGGTTTCGACAGTTTGTATTTAAGAGGGTTATTTTGTTTATGTTATGTTTATGAAGAAGGAGAAGAAAGGGAAGATAGAGAAAGGAGGAGGAAGAAACGATAAAATTAGCTTTTGCGATGACAATTATTAATAAGTCACAGGGACAAATATTTGACAAAGTAGGAATAGATCTTCGCAAAGATGTTTTTAATCATGGACAACTTTATGTTGCCTTTTCACGCGTTCGTACTTGGCATTAAAAGTTTATCTTGGTAATCAGGGAGATAATAAACAAGTTAAAAACTATGTACAAACTTTGTACAAACTATGTACAAACTTTTGGAATAAGTTCCAGGGACCTAAACAAGTAGAAATGTCCCATGAATATGGGGTCGGAAACGATTGCTTCTGGAGTTACGATGTTTCGAAGCTCCCTACAATGTCTGGAGAAATTATCACGTCAAATCGCATAGGTGTTACAAAGTTTATTTATTTCCTTGGTTTTGCCACGGACATAACAGGACAATATACGTGCTATAGGAAATGTTCGAAATGGCCTCCGTTAAATTCCAAGGAAGCCTGCGCAAGTCGTCGCATTGACTGGCGAACCCGTTAGAAAATATCTGGTGTGTTACGGATGGTGTCGCAGCCGTCCACGATCCGCTGGCGAAGAGTTGCTTATGTCCGTGGCAAAACCAAGGAAATGAATAAACTTTGTAACACCTATGCGATTTGACGTGATAATTTCTCCAGCCATTGTAGGGAGCTTCGAAACATCGTAACTCCAGAAGCAATCGTTTCCGACCGCATATTCATGGGACATTTCTATTTGTTTAGGTTCCTGGAACTTATTCCAAAAGTTTGTACAGACCATTTAGATACACCCTGTATAAAGAAATATACATATACATAATTGATTTTTTCCTTTAAATTAAAAATAAAATCAAATAAATAAAACCTATCTAGATAAGAAAGAATTATATTGAATAAGCTAGACTTTTTGATATGTTATAAAAAATGTGGGACAATGATAGGATGGGATCTAATGCAAAAGAATAGTTGAAGATAAAAGTGTATAGTAAAAACACAGTTAAATAAATAAAAATTATCAGGATAAGAGAGAATAATTTTGAATAAGCCAGATTTTGAGATTTATTTAAAAGGAACGTGATATAGAATGAATGAAAATGATAGTGATAGTGACTAAAAGTGAAATTTAGTAAAAATGATAGAAAACTCAAAAGAAGAGAATAATGTTAATTGGCCTGCGCAATATAATATTTTAACGTTTTAATATAATGTGGAAGAACAATGGCGCGCGCTTCGCGCGCGCTTGTGTTGTTCTAGTTAATAAAAATGTTAATGAACGTGGCTCATCTTATTTTGAATATCTAAGAGATCCATCTGTGCCGCTACCATACATGTATACAACTGTTCATAACCGAACTACAAGAAATGAAAATAAACTACTAACAGATCAATCACAGGTATGTGTTGAGACGGATATCGAAGGATATGAGAGACGGGTAACAATGAAGGGAACCGCCGGGTTAGTGTGTAAGAGAACTCGATATATTGTACCGGGTTAGTGTGTAAGAGAACTCGATATATTGTACCGAAGTACATGCTCGTAAGTATAAGGGTCGGGACGGACTGACGTCCCCGTAGGTCCCAGCGACCCACGCGCCGAAAGCGCCGCGGTGGTCGCCCCGGCAACCCAAACCTAAAGGTTGGATCGCATGACGCTCGTGGCTTCAACACTTCCCCTCGAGACAACCGCCTGATCCTAGATTGACATCCTCAGTCTCAAAAGATCGGTGCATCGAGCGTGCTTTGGTCTCGTCAGAGTCTTGGTGAGCACGTCCGCCGGCATGTCATCCGATGCCACATGCCCTAGAGTCACTTGACCTGACTCCACGACCTCTCGCACGAAGTGATGGCGAATGTCGATATGTTTGGTGCGCGCGTGGAAGACCGGATTGGTTGCCAGTCTCTGCGCGCTGATATTGTCGTTGAACAGCTTGATAGGTCCGACGTCGGTCGGGCCCAATTCCGTCAGGAAACGTTGGAGATATACAGTCTCCTTGACCGCTTCGCTTAGGGCCATATATTCGGCCTCCGTAGTTGAAAGGGCGACTGTCCGTTGCTTCCTCGAGTCCCAAGACACAGCCCCTCCATTCATGATGAATGAGTACCCGGTGAAGGAACGCCTGTCGTCGGTTGATCCTCCCCAATCGGCGTCCACGTAGCCCGCCAGAGAGCCGCTCCCGCATCTGTAAAAAATACCTAGCTCACTGGTACCTTTAAGGTACCGAAGTACTCTTTTTGCAGCGCCCCAATGAGTTCCGTTGAAGCAGTCGTTGAACTGGCCCAAGACGCTCGCGGCATGAGCTATGTTCGGATGAGTCGCCAGTGACAGGTAGAGCAGACATCCCACCAACTCCCGGAAAGGGGGTTTCTCGCCGTCCACGTCTGACCAGGGTGCACCTTTCACCAGCTTCGCCCCGACATCCAATGGGGTCGAGACAGCGTTGCATTCGGACATTCCGAATCTCAGAAGGACGTCCTTAATGTAGGTCTTCTGATTGATGAATATGCCTTCGTCACATCTGGAGAAGTCCATTCCCAGGCAACGTTTGAGATTGCCCAGATCCTTCACCTCGAATAGATTCGCCAGTTTTCGTCCTAAATGAGTAACTTCCTCTCGGTCGCGACCCATGACGAGCAGGTCGTCGACGTAGATGACGATGATCAGAATCTCCTTTCGATGTCTCACGTAGACGCAGGGGTCCCCGTTTGTAGGATTAGCGCTCAGCGTGCGTAGCTCTCTGTCCAATCGTTTATTCCAAGCGCGACCAGCCTGTTTTAAACCGTAGAGCGCCTTCTTCATGAAACAGATCTTGTCTCCCGTTTCTAAGACTTTCAGCATGTTCTCCGCCTTGATGGCCACTGGGTTTTTGCTCTCCTCCGTGCGGATGACTTACTTCAGGATCTCCTTCATATGGTCTGGTATCTCCATGTACACTTCCTCGTCCAGCTTGCCGTTCAGGTACGCCGTCGCTACGTCGTATTGCCGAATATGCATCCCGTGTCTTACTGCGAAAGCGATCGTCGAGCGTATGGAAGATAGTCGCGCGACCGGTGTGTACGTTTCGTGAAAGTCCTTGCCGTACTGTTGAGTGTAGCCCTTCGCTACGATTCTGGCTTTTCGCCTCTCCAGAGCGCCCTCCGCGCTGTATTTGTTCCGCAGCACGAAACGGCTGCCGATGGTCTTCGGTGCTTCCGACCTGTCCACCAGATTCCACGTATCCTTCTTGAGGATCGACTTTACCTCGTCGGCCATTACCCTGTTCCACTCGTCAGATTCTGGACCAGCCATTGCTTGCTTTAATGAGATCTCGCTCAAGAAGGCGAAGTCCTCTTCCTCTTCGGCGTAGCTCGCTCCAGTCTTGATCTTGCGGGGCCTACCTGGTCGTCCGGTTCGTTCTATCCTCGGTCTACCTGGGCCTCGTCTAGGCGCATCGTCTGGTGCACGATCCTCGTGGATGGCTTCCTTGTTGTCGCGTTCTCCTTCCTCGTCGTCCGGTCTTTCGTCCTCATTGTCGAGATTTTCCCCGACGCCGGTGCGACGGTCCTGGCTGTCGAGGAGATTGACGACTATGTGTGGCTCCTCGCACTCCTCGGCGTTGTCTGGGGGACTCGACATCTCTTCGGGTGAGATTTCGTGTGGAATGAAATCTTCCCATTTATCGATCGATCGGGTTTGCTCCGCGTCCGTGAAACTGACGTCCCAGGACGTCTCGATCTTCTTTTCTTTCGGCAACCAAATCCGGTACGCTTTCGAACTGGGGCTGTATCCCACGAAGATCCCCTTCCTCGATCGTGCTTCCAGCTTCCCCTTCCCTGGTGATCT
The DNA here is from genome assembly GCF_000949405.1 of Vollenhovia emeryi. Taxonomy (NCBI): domain Eukaryota; kingdom Metazoa; phylum Arthropoda; class Insecta; order Hymenoptera; family Formicidae; genus Vollenhovia; species Vollenhovia emeryi. The sequence continues at coordinate 4,534 of NW_011965570.1, forward strand.
GTCCATGACGAATACTGCGTTTCCGAAGCGTAAAAGTAGATACGTCTGGGGGTTCCCCAAACCATGCTTCGTAGGGGGTTCTACCTTTTAACTTGCTGGTTGGTGATCTGTTACGTATGAAGTTGGCCGTGTTGACTGCCTCCGCAAAAAAAGTCGGCGGTAGGCCTGACTGAATCAGGAGACACCTTGCCATTTCCATCAGCGTCCTGTTGCGTCTTTCGGCGATGCCGTTCTGCTCTGGATTATAAGGGGCCGTGAGTCGCCTTAAGATGCCGTGTTTCCCGAGTAGTCGTTCGAAGTCCAGGTTGACGTACTCGCGCCCGTTGTCGGATTGCAGAAATTTTATCGCCCTGCCGTGTTGCGTACTCACTATTGCTCTGTATCTTTCGAATTCGTTCATTACCTGATTCTTTTAGCTAATGAACATTACCTCGCACCATCCTGAGGCGTCATCTATGAAGGTGACGAAATACTGCTTCTTCCCGAGTGAGGCCACTCTCATTGGGCCGCAGACATCAGAATGCGTGAGCTGGCCCTTGTCGGATACTCTTTCCGAAACCTTGGGAACGGGGCTCGACACATCTTCCCCTGGAGGCATATCTGGCACTTAATGTCCTCGTTGACGTTCTCGATGCAGGCCCCTTTAATGGATCCGGTCTTGATGGCTTCACGGAGAGATCGAAGGTTGAGGTGTCCCATGCGGACGTGCCAATCCTCGAGGGTGTCCTCCTTCACCGTCTACGTCGTGTCATCCGATTCGGTGACCTTATTGCACTCGGTGTTCGGCGATGCGGAAAAGTAATACAGCCCTCCCTCGCGTTTCGCGGTGAGTAACACTCTATCGGCGCGATCGATGACCTCGGCTTTGGTTTTGTCAAACATGACTCTATGTCCTTTGTCGGTAATTTTTCCGACCGACATGAGATTCGCCCGTAGGTCCGGCACGAATAGCGCGTCGCTAAACTCGATCGCCTTCCGTTTCCCGTTCGCGTTTGTTTCGACTGACACACGGCCTCTCCCCTCGATGTCCGCACAGGTATGGTTCGCGAGATTTAGTTTACCGCGATTAATGTCTCGATCGATGCTCGTAAACGATTCGATATTACTGCACATGTGCGATGTGCAACCGCTGTCTATGCACCAATCGCCGCGTTCCGCGTTTTTCCGGGTTCGAACCGGTTTGCTTACCGACGTGTCCGAAATCGCTGCGAGGCACACGCTTTCCTCGCGATTCTCGGCTGTTTCGGTTGACTTCTTCGTCTTCTGACAATTTTTCGCCCGATGTCCGATCTGTGCGCACTTGTGGCACTTAATCTTCGAGTCGTCCCTCGCGTTGCTCTGTTTATCCGGTTTCTCGCGTCGGTGCTTGTCCTTCTTGTATCCTCCGCTCTTCGTTTTTCCGGCGTACATCGCGTTTTGCACTGAACTCTTATCTGCTTCCTTGCGGGCGTCGTATTCCTCTGCAATCTTGATCTTTAGCATCTCGAGAGATGGTAGTTCGTCGCGTGCCGATATCGCGCATCTGAAGTTCTCATAATTCTCCGGTAGGCTCCGTAGAAGCATGACCGCCAATAGCTCTTGGTTGATCTCGACTTCCAATTCCGATAGCCTGTCCACCGTGTCAGAGAATTTTCGAGTGTGATCGCGCGCGTCGCCGCCGTCCGGTAGCCTCAGGGACATGAAATGATTCAGTAAGGCGGCCTTTCGAGCCGGCCCCTTTGATTGGTACGTTCCCTGTTAGGGCGGCTGGAAGTAGTAATAAAGGTCGAGCAACTCAGGATCTGTGCAACAAAAGATGCTTTATTATACGACACTTGTGAATTCGTGAACGTACTCTTGTGTGTCAGACAAAAGGAGATGGATCATGTATGTTGTAGTATAATAGAACGGTATCGTCCTGTTAGTGAGATCCCTAGCAGCGCGGTGGCGAGCGCCATCTCGGTAGATCAGCCCGTGGCACATCGGAAGTAGGTGGCAGTCTAGTAATCCTTCCAATATTCCCTCTAGCTTTCGCCATATTTCGCGAGCTGTTTCGCAGCCTTTCGTCTGTTTGATTTCGGACGGGTTCATTGCGAGGATTATGTCCGACTGTGCCTTTTGGTCGGCCGCAATCCATTGGCGTACGGCGTCCGCCGTTGCCGCACCTTCGGGTTTTTCGATCGTTCCGCTCACGTAGCCCCACGCGTCGTTCTTAATAAGAACAGCGCGCATCTGTAACTTCCATGTTTCGTAGTTGTCCTTGCTGAGGACCTCGAACTTTACGCCGGTCGCGTTCATTTCTCTGACGCACCTCGAAGGCTCTCGGAATGATCCGTTACGTTGCACTCGCGCACTGGAGGCGGGACCTGGGCCCGTAACCTGTTGAGGCGGATATCGAAGGATATGAGAGACGGGTAACAATGAAGGGAACCGTCGGGTTAGTGTGTAAGAGAACTCGATATTGTACCGAAGTACATGCTCGTAAGTACAAGGGTCGGGACGGACTGACGTCCCCGTAGCAGTGATGTTAGCTGTGCCGCTTTCTGGCGCATGCGCGTTCAAGTACAGCAGCAGTGCAGTATCAAAACAGGATGTATACAGGTCCTGTAGAAACCCTACTTTGATGCTTCTA
>NW_011965571.1:0-7147 GCF_000949405.1 Vollenhovia emeryi
AAATTAAATAAGTAAATAAGGATCGTATTGTGTTTCACATAGAATAATAAACAAATAAAACGTATGGTATTAACGGCTATGAATATACATATATATGTATATATTAATGCCATACGTTTTATTTGTTTATTATTCTATGTGAAACACAATACGATCCTTATTACATATGTATATATATATATATATATATATACATATATATATATATATATATATATATATACTTTATATTAATAATTATTTAAATTGCTTGATATACCTCAGTGCAATTAAATATTTCTCATATTGTAATTATTTTAAGAACTTATCCACCTTAAAATTATAAGCAGGTTGTACCTACGGCTGTTCGCCACAAAAATTTAATTATTATCTGGAAAACAATAAGACATAGAGCCATACTTATAAGACCAAAATTATAGCGCTCATTAAGATAGTGAGAAGTTATAATATCAAAATGTCAAAATTGTGTAAATTATAAGAAATAATTTATATCTCGAGAATTATGAGACTTAGATAAAATTCGAAATACTTTAATTTTACAATTAACTTAATTAACAAATACAAGAAAGAAATTTATCTTTTATCTTCATCGGTTTTCAAATTAACAAATAAAATTTTGGAAATTTAAAATTAAAGTTTATGATAATATTCAATGGACCTACTAAATAACATATGTTACATGGTGAATATCCCGGAAATGTCAACCGTTGTAAAATTACAACAAATTGTTTATATAATATAAAACTCGACGTAATTAAGGGTATAAAAAAAACCCGAAGACTCTACGCCTCATAGTTCTCGAAATAATTAAATTTAAGAAATCATTACCGCAGAAGCAATGAGAAAGAGAGAGAAAGTAAGAGAGTGAGAGAGAGAGAGAGAACGAACCTTTAATAATTAGTATCTCAAAAACGATATGATATAGGACAAAACTCCATAGGACTAAAATTATAGAGATCATTAAGACCTAACGGAAGGCACAATAAAAAAATTTTTGTTATCGATAAATAGTAAAAAATGGTTATATTTCGGAAACTATAAGATATAAACAAAATTTAAAATCCTAGAAATTTTCAATTAGCCTAACTAACAACTATAGCATAAAGAGTTTTCACCTACCTCTATTGGTTTTCGAAATAGAAAATAAATGTTTAAAATTTAAAAATTAAAAATTATGATAATTTTCTTCAAGCTTGAATAACAATTGCTGTGCAAAAAGAATTTCAAAAAGTTTAAAGTTAGTTGCAAAGTTACAATAAAATGTTTATATGGTATAGAATTCGATATAATTAAGAGTACAAAAAAGACCCGAAGACTATACGCCTTATAGTTCTCGAGATAATTAAAAATTAAGAAACCGCTAATTTTATATTAAAAATTCACCAGGTACTAATGCCGAATCCGCCAAAATCGGCATTCGGACTTGAGCATTTAACAGGATTTCCACCTACATCAATATATTACCTTGAGTGCATACCCTGAGGAAGTCTTATTGGGTGCTCAAGGCTAGCGGACTCGTAGTATCTAACCAGGCGGCATATAGAGTATCATAAAGGGAAAGTATAAGGTGATCACAGACATCAACTTCCGGATCATCAAGATAGCCTTAGGCATCTGGCACCGCAATCATCTTGCGTGCACCCTGCCTGCATGCCCCCTCCATTCTCAACCACCTCCACCAACCACCAGACAAGGCCCACGAAGAAGAGGACCAGAGTTGAGCGGTGACATTCAGAGCGATCAGACGTGTTACAAGAAGACATCAGCAGCAAATACTTAGCTGAGAACTTAGAACCATCGACATCTCTCGAGTCCCCTTGAAGTCTTAGTGACGAGCATCCCACGTAGCAGTGGCGGACCAGAACCCTGCTGACGAATACCCTGGAAGACGTTGCTTGCTAGAATTCGGTAAGGACCCTTCAGTCAATTATCGAGAGACGCCAGCCTCTTCAAGCTGCATCAACCGCCTTCACTCCGTTGGGCATCAAACATCAGCCTGTCGTCAACCTGCGAATTAATTTTAAGTAAGTTTAGTATTCAGCTTTTGTATTAAACATTTATAAAAAGAAAAGATTATTAAAATTTTTGTATTTCACTATAACTATTGAGAGTTGAATTATATTTCAATTAATTCTAAAATTTCGTCAAGATTATAAGTCCTCCTATTAATAATATATATATATATATAAAGAATTATTTCAAGAAAATAAGAACTTCAAGGTTGTCGGAAAATATTGCAAGGTTATCAGAAAGAATAATTCAGAATTTTAAAATTATTGCACACAACCGAATTATAAGGATTGATGCCAAAAAGGCATGAGTTAATATCGCTATAGCATGAGTTATGCATTACTAACATAATTTAAGAATAAATATCCCATGGAAAACCTGTAAATCCGCAACTCCATATACCCTCGTTCCTTCCGCTTGCAACAGTGCCGGAAGTTTTCAGCGAATTATTATATTTGAGAAAGTGTCTGAAAAAGGGGAAACGATTGAAACGGAAATCCTGATGTGACTATAGTTCCAGGGATTTTCTCTCGCGGACCCAGAGTGGCATTCTCTCAATTTTTTTGGATACGTTAAATCAAGAATTTAAAATCAAATCGTAGCGACAGTTGTGAACTGTCAAATAGTCGATTTGAGTCAGCGGTAGTGCCGAAGCGAATTGTTGTAGAAACCCTGAATGCGACTTTAGTTCCAGGGGTTAATATTCGTGGAGGTGCTCCGAGATTCATTTCGGATTTTTCCTGATTAATTAAAAGAGCGTCTAAAAAGACAGCTCGGTAATACTACTTATTTAAAAGAGTTGAAGTGATTGAGAGCAAGATCCTTCTCCTGTTCTAGCCATTAAAAATATATAAAAAGAGTGGCTATCCCTGACCATCCCATTTGTGTACATTTACTTACTAACGTTATTCAATAAGTTTCCGAGGACGAAGGAAAAACTCGTCCTTAAGCTTGGCAGCTGTAAGTGCGTAAGCTAGTAAGTGAAAATCTGACAGAATTTTATTATATGATTTACCATGATTCTATATGATTTTACATGATTTTCTATGATTTTCTATGCTACTATGTGATGCTATATGATTTTATATGATTTTATTACGATTTTTATATAACTTGATACGATTTAATACTATTTTATTCGATTTAATATCATTTTATATGCTTTGATATCTTTTTATATGATCCATACGTCTTTATACGATTTTATATGATTTGATGCTATTTCATATGATTTTAATTGACTTGATTTAATTGTATACGATTTAATATTATTCTATATGATTTTACATGACTTTTATATGATTTAATATGAGTTAATATGATCTTATACGTTTTATATGTGTCTATATGTTTTCTTTCGCTTTTATATGATCTTATATGAATTAACGCTACTTCTTTATGATTTAATGCTATTATACATGATTTAATACTATTTTATTTGATTTGATACAATTTCTCTATATGATTTGACATTTTATTAGATTTAATACCATTCTCTTGATTCTATATGATTTTATATAATTTAATATCATTTTGTATGCTTTAATACGGTTCTATATGATTGAATACGATTTAATACTGCTTTATATGATTTCATATGACTTTATATGATTTCATATGACTTTATATGATTTAGTTTGATTTTATATGATTTAGTTTGATTTTATATGATTTATTACGATTTTATATGACTATATATGATTTTCATATGATTTAATTCTACCTTATACGATTTAATACTTTTATGTATACGATTTAATGCGATTCTATATGTTTTTACATGAGTTTTATATATGATTTAGAAACATTTAGTGCTTCTCGTTGAAATGGACATAAGCCCCTATAAGCCTTAAGCAAGGGCTGCCATTTTGCGCTCTTCATTAAGACGGACATAAGCCCTTATAACCCCAGTAAAAACGGTCATAAGCCTACATAAGGGCAGCCATCTTTTGTCATGGCACGTCACGTTCGTACGTCACGACCTGCCATTTTGCCATAAGCCTTATGAGCCCAGTAAGGAATAGTAAAACCGTCTAGATTTAACGGAAATAGAAGCAACTGCTTTTTTTTATATAATATTCAATTAAGATACTACTTATGGTTATATTATGTTAAACTCTTAACAATTTATATTCTATGTATATCCTTATTTTTATTGAATACCTTTATGAATATCTCTACAATTTTTAGAAGCATTTTATTGTATTTTAACAAAGGTTTTCATACCTTTAATAGAATTTGAGTTAATAATAAATAAGTTTCGAGTTGAGTTAATAAGATTTTAATTTGATTTTTTATTAGATATTAGTTTTATTTTTATTCGATTGACCACTTGCCTGCATTCAATAATTCTCCAAAGCTCTCGGCGACTTCCCCAGGTATAGCCGGTGCATGCAGGTGTTACGAATTATAGGCTCTCTACTTAAGTTTTCGGACAACCTGCATGCACCGGCTATATCCGGGGAAACCGAGAGCTTAGGAAAATTATTGAATGCAGTTAAGTGATCAATCGAATAAAAATAAAAATCAGATAAAACTCTTATTAAATCAATTGGGTTCAAATAAATCATCTACTGGAATATCGACTCGAATTCTTATTAAATTCACCAAAATCTTACTTACTCTGAATAAATCTTCATTAATTCAGCTCAAATGTTTATTAAAGCGAACTTGAATCGACTTAAATTCTTATTAAAGGTACGAAAACCTTTGTTAAAATACAATAAAATGCTTCTATAAATTGTAGAGATATTCATAAAGATATTCAATAAAAATAAGGATATACATAGAATATAACTCGCTAAAAGTTTAATATAATATAACTTTTATTATCATAAGTAGTAGCTTAATTGAATATTATGTAAAAGAAAAGCTGTTGCTTCAATTTCCGTTAAACCTAGACGGTTTTACTATTCCGTACTGGGCTTATAAGGCTTATGGCAAAATGGCGGGTCGTGACGTACGAACGTGACGTACGATGACCAGAAATGGCTGCCCTTCCGTAGGCTTAAGACCGTTTCAATGAGAAGAGGCCTTCACGCTTATGCCACGAACAAAATGGCTCAATGGCATAAAGAAAACTATGTGAAAGCTTATAGAATCGTATTAAATCACATAAAAATCATGTAAAAGCATATAGATTCATATAAAATCGCATAGAAATCATGTATTAAATCATATAAAGTAACATAAAATCATATAGAGTCGTATTAAATTGTATAAAATCGTATTAAATCATGTAGCATTAAATCATCTCAAATAGAATTAAATCATATAGAATCGTATAGAGTCATGTAAAATCGTACTGAATGTATCGAATCTTATAGAATCGTATAGAATCGAAGAAAATGGTATTAAATTCAATAAAATGTAAAATCGTATATAGAAATCGTATCAAATCAAATGAAATGGTATTAAATCTTATAAGATAGAATAGAATCGTATAAAAATCATGTAAAAGTGTTCAGAATAATATTAAATCGTATATAATTAAATCAAATCAAATAAAATCATATGAAATAGCATTAAATCAAATAAAATCATGTAAAATCGTATTAAAGCATATAAAATGATAGAGAAGCATATAAAATCATATAGCATTACATAGAATCACATAAAATCATGTAAGATGGTATTAATTCATATTAAATCATAGAAAATCATGTAAAATCATATAATAAAATTCTGTCAGATTTTCACTTACTAGCTTACGCGCTTACAGCTGCCAACTTAAAGGAAGCTTTTTCCTTCTTCCTCAGAAACTTATTGAATATGGTTAATAATCAAATATACACGAGGAGATGGTCAGGGGATAGCCACTCTTTTATATATTTTAGTAGCTAAGTAGAACAGGGAAAGGAGCTTGCTTTTATTTAATTCAACTTCTTCAAAATAACATATCCAAAAAAATTGTGAGAATGCCACTCTGGGTCCGCGAGAGAAAATCCCTGGAACTTAATCACATTTCGAGATTTCTGGCTCTCTCGCTTCCCCTTTTGAGACACTTCCTCAAATGCGATAATTCAATTGATCGTTATTCGCGCTCGCGTGATTTAAATTTTAATGTTTTACTGATTCACAAAACCTTCGGCACCGTCACAGGTGGAAAGGATGAGGGTTACAGGGCATTCTGGATTTACTGGGCTTTTCATGGGATATGTTCCCTTAAATTATGTTAGTAATTCATATCTTATGTCGTATCGATATCAACTTATGTCTTTCGTGCATTAATTTTTATAATTCATTCACTTGAAATATTCTTGAAATTCTGAATAATTCTTCAAAACAACCTTGAAATTCTGAATTATTCTTTCTAATAACCTTGAAATATTTTATGACTTGAAACTTCTATTTTCTTGAAATAATTCTTTAAAATATATATTATTAATAGGAGGGCTTATAATCTTGACGAAATTTTAGAATTAAATGTAATATAATGTTTTTAATAATCTTTTCTCTTATAAATGTTTAATACAAAAGGTCGAATGCTAGACATACTTGAAATTAATTCGCAGATTGACGACAGGCTTACTGTTAATGCCCGACGGAGTGAAGGCGGTTGATGCAGCTTGAAGAGGCTGGCGTCTCTCGATAATTAACTGAAGAGGTCCTTGCCGAATTCTAGCAAGCAACGTCTTCCAGGGTATTCGTCAGCAGGGTTCTGGTCCGCCACTGCTGCGTCAAGGGGGCTCGAGAGATGTTGATGGTTCTAAGTCCTCAGCTAAGTTCGCTTCTGCTGATGTCTTCTTATAATGTCTGGTCACTTTGAATGTCCGCTCAACTCTGCGGTTAATACGTCTGCTCTCTATGGATGTTACCGCTCAACTCCGCGGTCAAGACGTCTGGTCTCCTTGGATGTTACCGCTCAACTCCGGTCTTCCTCTTCGTGGGCTTGGTCTGGTGGTTGGTGGAGGTGGTTGAGAATGGAGGGGCATGCAGGCCATGTGCACGCAAGATGATGCGTATTGCAGTCCAGATACCTAAGGCTATCTTGAAGGTCCGGAAGTTGATGTCTACGGTCACCTTATATTTTCCTTTATGATATTCTATATGCCGCCTGATTAGATACTACGGGTCCGCTAGCCTCGAGCACTCAATAAGACTTCCTCAGGGTGCATAGGCACTCAATAAGTTGAGA